>NC_092003.1:22813641-23115134 GCF_044704955.1 Pristiophorus japonicus
GGGAAGGGAGAGACCATTCTCGGGCTGTGTGTGGATAGTGTAAGGTAACCGAGAAAGTAAACCACCTTGCTCTTTCAAATCATTGCTGCTTTCTTTCCCCAAATCAGTAGTGAATGTTCCTGATTCAGTTCCAATCTCACCGTGTCTGTTGTTCTTGGACAGTGAGCAGTGGAAACACAGCCTGGCAGAGAGGATGTGGGGAGTTTCACAAAGTGCATCTATTGCAGGCACCAGGAGAGGAGTGTGGGAGAAGATATTTTAAAGATCGGTTATATTGTTTCGGTGAGCTGAGTTCTCCAGAACTGTGCTACTCGTGATCGCATGATACATTGTCGCTCCCTCAGATACATCATATTCTCCCCCGCATCCATATCTTACAACTAATAATGCTCTCGTATTATTATTCTCAGAGCAAAATTCTTCAACCAGCTGGAACAAATGTGAGCTTTCCTCCATCCGGAACACAAGGAACAGTGCAGACAGCTCCTTCTCTCACACAGTAAGTAGATTATCACTCACAGACCGCAGAGAGAGAGAACTGATCTCAGTCCGATTGTCACAGGCAGCAGAAGCTGTAAGTCACACAATGATCTGAAGTGGCAGAGTTACACTGTGAATCTTACAGCCACATGGAGCAGTAGAATCAGATGCTGTTTCACCATTGAAACAGATCACACTGACAGGTACATTAAACACCCACACTCACTTGCCAGAAACTGGCAGGTAGAGATGAGTTGGCGAGAGGCGGACCGGGGAGATTGAGGCGGCCTACAAAAGGCCTAGCATCGAGGAGAGGCTCGGGAGTTCATGAGTCGGTGAGAGGCGGAGCGGGGAGATCGAGGAGAGGCTCGGGAGTTCGTGAGTCGGTGAGAGGCGGAGCGGGGAGATCGAGGAGAGGCTCGGGAGTTCATGAGTCGGCGGAGGCAGAGCGGGGAGATCGAGGAGAGGCTCGGGAGTTCGTGAGTCGGTGAGAGGCGGAGCGGGGAGATCGAGGAGAGGCTCGGGAGTTCATGAGTCGGCGGAGGCAGAGCGGGGTGATCGAGGAGAGGCTCGGGAGTTCGTGAGTCGGCGGAGGCAGAGCGGGGAGATTGAGGAGGGGCTCGGGAGTTCATGAGTCGGCGGAGGCAGAGCGGGGTGATCGAGGAGAGGCTCGGGAGTTCATGAGTCGGCGGAGGCAGATCGAGGAGAGGCTCGGGGGTTCATGAGTCGGTGAGAGGCAGAGCGGGGAGATCGAGGAGAGGCTCGGGAGTTCGTGAGTCGGCGGAGGCAGAGCGGGGAGATCGAGGAGAGGCTCGGGAGTTCGTGAGTCGGTGAGAGGCAGAGCGGGGAGATCGTGGAGAGGCTCGGGCGTTCGTGAGTCGGTGAGAGGCGGAGCGGGGAGATCGAGGAGAGGCTCGGGAGTTCGTGAGTCGACGGAGGCAGAGCGGGGAGATCGAGGAGAGGCTCGGGAGTTCGTGAGTCGGTGAGAGGTGGAGCGGCGAGATCGAGGAGAGGCTCGGGAGTTCGTGAGTCGGCGGAAGCCCAGTCGGTGCAGCTGCAACAGGGAGGCAAAAAAGTAGAAAGAAATCGAAAGGTGACGTCACAGCCAAGGGGGTAAGTGATTGGCTGCTGATTGGTAAGTAGCTTTTCTTTTTTCTTTTCTATATCAGTAAGTAACATTTAGCATTGTTGTTGCCAAATTAAGTTTATCTAAGGGTGAAGTCATGGCAGGACAGCTCGGACATGTGTTATGCTCCTCCTGTAATATGTGGGAAGTCAGGGACGCTTCCGGTGTGTGCGGGACATGTATCCGCCTGCAGCTCCTGACGGACCTCATTGCGGCACTGCACCACGATGCTGAGAATGATGTGAGGAGCACGTTTAGCGAGTTGGTCTTAACACAGGTAAAGGGTACACAGCCAGATAGGGGATGGGTGACCAACAGGAAGAGCAGTGGAAGTAAGGTAGTGCAGGGGTCCCCTGCGGTCATCCCCCTGCAAAACAGATACACCACTTTGAGTACTGTTGAGGGGGATGACTCCTCAGGGGAGAACAGCAGCAGCCAAGTTCATGGCACCGTGGGTGGCTCTGCTGCACAGGAGGGCAGGAAAATGAGTGGGAGAGCTATAGTGATAGGGGATTCTATTGTAAGGGGAATAGATAGACGTTTCTGCGGCCGCAACCGAGACTCCAGGTTGGCATGTTGCCTCGCGGGTGCAAGGGTCAAGGATGTCTCGGAGAAGTTGCAGGACATTCTGAAAAGGGAGGGTGAACAGCCAGTTGTCGTACATATAGGTACCAATGATATAGGTAAAAGAAAACGGGATCAGATCCTACGAGACGAATTCAGGGAGCTAGGAGCTAAATTAAAAAGTAGGACCTCAAAAGTAGTAATCTCAGGATTGCTACCACTGCCATGTGCTAGTCAGAGTAGGAATCGCAGGATAGCTCAGATGAATACGTGGCTTGAGGAGTGGTGCAGAAGGGAGGGATTCAAAGTCCTGGGACTTTGGAACCAGTTCTGGGGGAGGTGTGACCAGTACAAACTGGACGGCCTGCACCTGGGCAGGACTGGAACCAATGTCTTAGGGGGAGTGTTTGCTAGTGCTGTTGGGGTGGAATTAAACTAACATGGCAGGGGGATGAGAACCTATGAAGGGAGACAGAGGAAAATAAAATGGAAGCAGAAGCAAAAGATAGAAAGGACAAGAGTAAAAGTGGAGAGCAGAGAAACCCAAGTCAAAAAAACAAAAAGGGCCACATCACAGCAAAATTCTAAAGGGGCAAAGTGTGTTAAAAAGACAACCCTGAATGCTCTGTGTCTCAATGCGAGGAATATTCGGAATAAGGTGGATGAATTAGCTGCGCAGATAGCAGTTAATGGATATGATGTAATTGGCATCACGGAGACATGGCTCCAGGGTGACCAAGGCTGGGAACTCAACATCCAGGGGTATTCAACATTTAGGGAGGATAGACAGAGAGGAAAAGGAGACGAGTTGGCATTGCTGGTTAAAGAGGAAATTATTGCAATAGTAAAGAGGGACATTAGCCTGGATGATGTGGAATCGGTATGGGTGGGGCTGCGGAATACCAGAGGGCAGAAAACGCTAGTGGGAGTTGTGTACAGACCACCAAACAGTAGTAGTGAGGTTGGGGA
Source organism: Pristiophorus japonicus (assembly GCF_044704955.1). NCBI lineage: Eukaryota > Metazoa > Chordata > Chondrichthyes > Pristiophoridae > Pristiophorus > Pristiophorus japonicus. The sequence goes on from NC_092003.1 coordinate 22,816,781, forward strand.
CAGCATCTAACAAGAAATAAGATATGTGTGCAATAAAGGTGCAGCAGTTATCATGGGCGACTTTAATTTACATATAGATTGGGTTAACCAAACTGGTAGCAATGCGGTAGAGGAGGATTTCCTGGAGTGTATAAGGAATGGTTTCCCAGACCAATATGTCGAAGAACCAACCAGAGAGATCGCCATCCTAGACTGGGTGATGTGTAATGAGAAGGGCCTAATTAGCAATCTTGTTGTGCGATGTCTCTTGGGGAAGAGTGACCATAATATGGTAGAATTCCTTATTAAGGTGGAGAGTGACAAAGTTAATTTGGAAACTAGGGTCCTGAAATTAAAGAAAAGTAACTTCGATGGTATGAGGCGTGAATTAGCTCGAATCGACTGGCAAGGGATACTTAAAGGGTTGACAGCGGATAAGCAATAGCAAACATTTAAAGATCACGTGGATGAACTTCAGCAATTGTACATCCCTGTCTGGAGTAAAAGTAAAACGGGGAAGGTGGCTCAACCTTGGCTAATGAGGTAAATTAAGGATCGTGTTGAAACCAATGAAGAAGCATATAAATTGGTCAGAAAAAGCAACAAACCTGAGGACTCGGAGAAATTTAGAATTCATCAAGGAGGACTAAGGGTTTAATTAAGAGGGGGAAAATAGAGTGCGAGAGAAAGCTAGCAGGGAAATAAAAACTGACTGCAAAAGCTTCTATGAATATGTAAAGAGAAAAAGATTAGTGAAGACAAATGTAGGTCCCTGGCAGTCGGATTCAGGTAAATATATAATGGGGAACAAAGAATTGGCTTCCAATTGAACAAATACTTCGGTTCTGTCTTCATGAAGGAAGACACAAATAACCTTCCGAATGTGCTAGGGGACAGTGGATCTCATGAGAAGGAGGAACTGAAAGATATCCTTATTTGGCGGGAAATTGTGTTAGGGAAATTGATGGGATTGAAGGCCGATAAATCCCCGGGGCCTGATAGTCTACATCCTAGAGTACTTAAGGAAGTGACCCTAGAAATAGTGGATGCATTGGTGATCATTTTCCAATAGTCTATCGACTCTGGATCAGTTCCTATGGACTGGAGGGTAGCTAATGTAACACCACGTTTTAAAAAAGGAGGGAGAGAGAAAACTGGTAATTATCGACCAGTTAGCCTGACATCAGTAGTGGGGAAAATGTTGGAATCAATCATTAAGGATGAAATAGCGCATTTGGAAAGCAGTGACAGTATCGGTCCAAGTCAGCGTGGATTTATGAAAGGAAAATCATGCTTGACAAATCTGCAATTTTTTGAGCTTGTAACTAGCAGAGTGGACAAGGGAGAACCAGTGGGTGTGGTGTATTTGGACTTTCAAAAGGCTTTTGACAAGGTCCCACAGAAGAGATTGGTATGCAAAATCAAAGCACATGGTATTGGGGTAATGTACTGATGTGTATAGAGAACTGGTTGGCAGACAGGAAGCAGAGAGTCGGATAAACAGGTACTTTTCAGAATGGCAGGCAGTGACTAGTGGAGTGCCGCAGGGCTCAGTGCTGAGACCCCAGCTCTTTACAATATACATCAATGATTTAGATGAAGGAATTGAGTGTAATATCTCCAAGTTTGCAGATGGCACTAAACTGGGTGGCGGTGTGAGCTGTGAGGAGGATGCTAAGAGGCTGCAGGGTGACTTGGACAGGTTAGGTGAGTGGGCAAATGTAAAGCAGATGCAGTATAATGTGGATAAATGTGCAGTTATCCATTTTGGGGGCAAAAACACGAAGGCAGAATATTATCTGAAAGGCGGCAGATTAGGAAAAGGGGAGGAGCAATGAGACCTGGGTGTCATGGTTCATCAGTCATTGAAAGTTGGCATGCATGTACAGCAGGCAGTAAAGAAGGCAAATGGTATGTTGGCCTTCATAGCTAGGGGATTTGAGTATAGGAGCAGGGAGGTCCTACTCCAGTTGTACAGGGCCTTGGTGAGGCCTCACCTGGAATATTGTGTTCAGTTTTGGTCTCCTAATCTGAGGAAGGACATTCTTGCTATTGAAGGAGTGCAGCAAATGTTCACCAGACTGATGCCAGGGATGGCTGGACTGACATATGAGGAGAGACTGGATCAACTGGGCCTTTATTCACTGGAGTTTAGAAGGATGAGAGGGGATCTCATAGAAACGTATAAGATTCTGACGGGACTGGACAGGTTAGTTGCGGGAAGAATGTTTCCGATGCTGGGGAAGTCCAGAACTAGGGGACATAGTCTTCGGATAAGGGGTAGGCCATTTAGGACTGAAATGAGGAGAAACTTCTTCAGTCAGAGAGTTGTTAACCTGTGGAATTCCCTGCCTCAGAGAGTTATTGATGCCAGTTCATTGGATATATTCAAGAGGGAGTTAGATATGGCCCTTACGGCTGAAGGCATCAAGGGGTATGGAGAGAAAGCAGGAAAGGGGTACTGAGGGAATGATCAGCCATGATCTTATTGAATGGCGGTTCAGTCTCGAAGGGCCAAATGGCCTACTCCTGTACCTATTTTCTATGTTTCTAAGTAAAACACACGATCATCTATCGGAAAAAATATCAAACAGAAAGTCAAAACCACACTCGCATATCAGAAGCTGACGGGTATAGAGCGAAAGCCATATTCATGTTTCAGAATGTGACAGATTCATTATTTAGTGGGTATTATATTGTATCTCTCATTCTCTGATATCCAACTGTGTGTATTCTGTCCCTGTCAGGTTTGGTATGTGTGTTGTGGTTTAATCTGTGCCTTTCAGTTTCTGTTATAATCTGTCTCGGATAATCTGTACCTATTTGTTCCTGCTACTTGTTCTAGACTGTACCTGTCAGTTCCTGCTGTGTGAGTGTGGAATTTACTCTGTATCTGCCAGTCTCTGGTATTTAACCCCATGAACATACCAGAAGATGACAGATGCAGAATAAAACCCACATTCCTGTACCATAGATTGACAGATACAGTATACAACACACACCCACATATATGAAAGTGACAGTAACAGAATACAATCCCCACTTGCATACCAGAGAGTGACAGGTAAAGTGTAAATCCCATGTCCATATGTCAGAAAACTGAAAGGCAGTAAATAAAATTGTTACTGGCATCGCAAAAACTGATAGGAACAGAGTAATACCTACACACACGCATCACAAAAATGACAGGTAGAAGGCAAAATCTTCACTCCCATATCAGAGAAATACAGGTAAATAGTAAAATTGCTGCTCACGTTCACATACCAGAGACTGGCAGACACACAGTAAATTCCACACTCACATAGCAAGAACTGACAGGTACAGTTTAAAACACACAATCAAGTAGCAGGAACAAATGGGTACAGATTAAATCCAGACTAACATAGCAGAAACTGAGAGGCACAGATTAAACCTCAACACACACATACCAAAACCTATCCGGCACAGAATAATACACACACTCGCGTATCAGAGACTGAGAGATACAGTATAAAACCCACACTCATATCAGAGGCTGACATATTCAAATCCATATTCCCATAACATAAATTGACATACAGTGATATGCCCATACTCACTCACCAGTAATTGACAGGTACAGGGTAAAGACCTCTCTTCCATACCAGAAACTGACAGGTACAAAGGAAAACCCACTCTCAATTAAGCAGAAACTGCAGGTATAGAGTAAGGCCCACAATCACATATCAGAACTTGACAGGTACAGAATAAATCCCAGACTCCCATAGCAGAAATGGAGAGATACAGAGAAAAGCCCAAACTCACATACCAGAGACAGATAGATACAGAGTGAAACTCAGACTCATTTACCAGAGACTGACAGATTCAGCATAAACACTCACCTCCATAACAAAAATTGACAGTTAGAATATTTGTTTTACTTTCTATCAGGAATTGGTGATACAGAGTAAAACAATACTAACATACTGGAGAATGACTGGTATGGAGTCGAGCTCACATTCACACAACAGAGATGGACAGATACAGACACAAAACACACACTCACACACCAGGAATGGAAAGGTACAGAATGAAACCCACAGGCAATTACCAGAAATTGACAGTTACAGGATAAAACTCACACTATCGTATCAGAAACTGATGTACAGAGTAAAACCCTCATTCACATACCAGAGATGGTCAGATACAGAGTAAAATCCACACTCCCGTACCAGACACCCATAATATTAATTCAATATTGATCTGTCAATGGATCAGAGAGTGAAAGAGTCAGTATCTAGCTTATAATCACCGGTCAGTCCCACACTGACACTGCACCAGAGATTGAAAGTGGCAGCGTCCATCCTACACTCGCCTGTCAATCAGAATCTGTCACATAGTATCAGAGAATAAGAGAGGCAGTATCTATCCAACACTTACCTGTCAGAGTTGGCTAAAGTAGACTGGGAACACAGACTAAACGGTGGCACAATTGAGGAACAGTGGAGGACTTTTAAGGAGCTCTTTCATAGTGCTCAACAAAAATATATTCCAGTGAAAAAGAAGGGTGGTAAGAGAAGGGATAACCAACTGTGGCTAACCAAGGAAATAAAGGAGAGTATCAAATTAAAAACCAATGCGTATAAGGTGGCCAAGGTTAGTGGGAAACGAGAAGATTGGGAAAATGTTAAATGACAGTAAAGAATGACTAAGAAAGCAATAAAGAAAGGAAAGATAGATTATGAAAGTAAACTTGCGCAAAACATAAAAACGATAGTAAAAGCTTTTACCAATATATAAAACGGAAGAGAGTGACTAAAGTAAATGTTGGTCCCTTAGAAGATGAGAAGGGGGATTTAATAATGGGAAATGTGGAAATGGCTGAGACCTTAAACAATTATTTTGCTTCAGTCTTCACAGTGGAAGACACAAAAACCATGCCAAAAATTGCTGGTCACGGGAATGTGGGAAAGGAGGACCTTGAGACAATCACTATCACTAGGGAGGTAGTGCAGGACAGGCTAATGGGACTCAAGGTAGACAAGTCCCCTGGTCCTGATGAAATGCATCCCAGGGTATTAAAAGAGATGGCGGAAGTTGTAGCAGATGCATTCGTTATAATCTACCAAAATTCTCTAGACTCTGAGGAGATACCAGCGGATTGGAAAGCAGCTAATGTAATGCCTCTGTTTAAAAAAGGGGGCATGGAAAAGGCAGGTAACTATAGGTCGGTTAGTTTAACATCTGTAGTGCAGAAAATGCTTGAAGCTATCATTAAGGAAGAAATAGCGGGACATCTAGATCGGAATAGTGCAATCAAGCAGACGCAACATTGATTCATGAAGGGGAAATCATGTTTAACTAATTTACGGGAATTCTATGAGGATATAACAAGCATGGTGGATAGAGGTGTACCGATGGATGTGGTGTGGTGTATTTAGATTTCCAAAAGGCATTCGATAAGGTGCCACACAAAAGGTTACTGCAGAAGATAAAGGTACGCGGAGTCAGAGGAAATGTATTAGCATGGATTGAGAATTGGCTGGCTAACAGAAAGCAGAGAGTCAAGATAAATGGGTCTTTTTCGGGTTGAAAATCGGTGGTTAGTGGTGTGCCACAGGGATTGGTGCTGGGACCACAACTGTTTACAATATACATAGATGACCTGGAAGAGGGGACAGAGTGTAGTGTAACAAAATTTGCAGATGACACAAAGATTAGTGGGAAAGCTGAATGTGTAGAGGACAACGAGAGGCTGCAAAGAGATTTAGATAGGTTAAGCGAATGGGCTAAGGTTTGACAGATGGAATACAATGTCGGAAAATGTGAGGTCATCCCCCTTGGGGAAAAAAAACAGTAAAAGGGAATATTATTTGAATGGGGAGAAATTACAACAAGCTGTGCTGCAGAGGGACCTGGGGATCCTTGTGCATGAATCCCAAAACATTAGTTTGCAGGTGCAGCAGGTAATCAGGAAGGCGAATGGAATGTTGGCCTTCATTGCGAGAGGGATGGAGTAAAAAAGCAGGGAGGTCCTGCTGCAACTGTACAGGATATTGGTGAGGCTGCACCTGGAGTACTGCGTGCAGTTTTGGTCACCTTACTTAAGGAAGGATATACTAGCTTTGGAGGGGGTACAGAGACGATTCACTAGGCTGATTGCGGAGATGAGCGTGTTACATTATGATGATAGATTGAGTAGACTGGGTCTTTACTCGTTGGAGTTCAGAAGGATGAGGGGTGATCTTATAGAAACATTCAAAATAATGAAAGGGATAGACAAGATAGAGGCAGAGAGGTTGTTTCCACTGGTCGGAGAGACTAGAACTCGGGGGCACAGCCTCAAAATATGGGGGAGCCAATTTAAAACTGAGTTGAGAAGGAATTTTTTCTCCCAGAGAGTTGTGAATCTGTGGAATTTTCTGCCCAAGGAAGCAGTTGAGGCTAGCTCATTGAATGTATTCAAATCACAGATAGATAGATTTTTAACCAATAAGGGAATTAAGGGTTATGGGGAGCGGGCGGGTAAGTGGAGCTGAGTCCACGTCCAGATCAGCCATGATCTTGTTGAATGGCGGAGCAGGCTCGAGGGGCTAGATGGCCTACTCCTGTTCCTAATTCTTATGTTCTTATGTTCTCACATAGTGTCAGAGAATGACAGAGGCAGTATCTATCCAACACTCACCTGTCACATAGTGTCAGAGAATGAGAGAGGCAGTATCTATCCAACACTCACCTGTCATATTATGTCGGAGAATGAGACAGGCAGTATCTATTCAAAACTCACCTGTCATCAGAATCTGTCACATTGAATGAGAGAATAACAGGGGCAGTATCTATAAAAAAAACTAATCTGGCAATCCAACTCTGCCTCACTGTACCAAAGATTGAGAGATATTGGTATATTCTCTCTCAAATCCTGCACTGAAACATTTTATCAGAGAGTGACAGGTTGTTTTTGGAAAAATATCATTTTGGTCACACTGTATTAGAGATAGGGAGTTGAAGTATCTATATATTGTATTCCACTGACAATCAAACACTGCCACACAGTAACAGAGAGTGACAGGCACAGTAGCTATCCTATAGTCAACAATAATTCCCAAACTGATATATATGACCAGAGAGTGAGTGGCAGGTATTTCCTATACGCACCTGTCAATCCTACACTGACACACAGTACCAGAGAGTGAGTGACAGTGTCTGTCCTATACACAGCTGTCAATCCCACACTGACACACAGTACCAGAAAGTGACTCATAATGCCTCTAGTCTGCCCGAACCAGGCAATTTAAAACTACTTCATGTACCAATGAGTGACAGAAAACATAGAAACATAGAAAATAGGTGCCGGAGTAGACCACTCGGCCCTTCGAGCCTGCACTGCCATTCAATAAGATCATGGCTGATCATTCCTTCAGTACCCCTTTCCTGCTTTTTGTCCATACCCCTTGATCCCTTTAGCCATAAGGGCCATATCGAACTCCCTCTTAAATATATCCAAAGAACTGGCATCAACAACTCTCTGAGGCAGGGAATTCCACAGGTTAACAACTCTCTGACTGAAGAAGTTTCTCCTCATCTCAGTCCTAAATGGCCTACCCCTTATAGTAAGGCTATGCCCCCTGGTGCTGGACTTCCCCAACATCGGGAACATTCTTCCCGCATCTAACCTGTCCAGTCCCGTCAGGATCTTATACATTTCTATGAAATCCCCTCTCATCCTTCTAAACTTCATTGAACAAAGACCTAGTTGATCCAGTCTCTCCTCATATGACAGTCCAGCCATCCCTGGCATCAGTCTGGTGAACCTTCGTTGCACTCCGTCAATATCAAGAATGTCCTTCCTCAGATTAGGAGACCAAAACTGAACACAATATTCCAGTTGAGGCCTCACTAAGGCCCTGCATAAATGCAATAAGACCTCCCTGCTTCTATACTCAAATCCCCTAGCTATGAAGGCCAACATACCATTTGCCTTCTTTACCGCCTGCTGTACCTGCATGCTCACTTTCAATGACTGATGAACCATGACACCCAGGTCTCATTGCACCTCCCCTTTTCCTAATCTGCCGCCATTCATATAATATTCTGCCTTCGTGTTTTTGACGCCAAAATGGATAACCTCACATTTAGCCACATTATAATGCATCTGCCATGCATTTGCCCACTCACCTAACCTGTCCAAGTCACCCTGCAGCCTCTTAGCGTCCTCCTCACAACTCACACTGCCACCCAGTTTAGTGTCATCCGCAAACTTGGAGATATTACAATAAATTCCTTCATCTAGATCGTTTATGTATATTGTAAAGAGCTGGGGTCCCAGCACTGAGCCCTGCGGAATTCCACTTGTCACTGCCTGCCATTCTGAAAAATACCCGTTTATCCCGCCTCTCTGCTTCCTGTCTGGAACCAGTTCTCTATCCATGTCAGTACATTACCCCCAAAACCATGCGCTTTGATTTTGCATACCAATCTCTTGAGCGGGACCTTGTCAAAAGCCTTTTGAAAGTCCATAAACACCACATCCACTGGTTCTCCCTTGTCCACTCTCCTAGTTACATCCTCAAAAAATTCCAGAAGTTTCATCAAGCATGTTTTCCCTTTCATAAATCCATGCTGACTTGGTCCAATCATGTCACTGCTTTCCAAATGCACTGCTATTTCATCCTTAATGATTGATTCCAACATTTTCCCCAGTATTGATGTCAGGCTAACCGGTCAATAAATACCCGTTTTTTCACTCCTTCCTTTTTTAAAACGTGGTGTTACATTAGCTGCCCTCCAGTCCATAAGAACTGATCCAGAGTCGATAGACTATTGGAAAATGATCATCAATGCATCCACTATTTCTAGGGCCACTTCCTTAAGTACTCTGGGATGCAGACTATCAGGCCCCGGGGATTTATCGGCCTTCAATCCCATCAATTTCCCGAACACAATTTCCCGCCAAATAAGGATATCCTTCATTTCCTCCTTCTCACTAGACCCACTGTCCCCTAGCACATTCGGAAGGTTATTTGTGTCCTCCTTCGTGACGACAGAACCGAAGTATTTGTTCAATTGGTCTGCCATTTCTTTGTTCCCCATTATAAATTCACCTGAATCTGACAGCAGGGAACCTACGTTTGTCTTCACTAATCTTTTTCTCTTGACATATTTATAAAAGCTTTTGCAGTCAGTTTTTATGTTCCCTGCAAGCTTCCTCTTGTATTCTTTTTACTCCCTCTTAATTAAACCCTTAGTTTTCCTCTGTTGAATTCTAAATTTCTCCCAGTCCTCAGGTTTGTTGCTTTTTCGAGCCAATTTATATGCCTCTTCCTTGGCTTTAACACTATCCTTAATTTCCCTTGTTAGCCATGGTTGAGCCACCTTACCCGTTTTATTTTTACAGGAATGTACATTTGCTGAAGTTCATCCATGTGATCTTTAAATGTTTGCCATTGCTTAGCCACCGTTAACTGCTTAAGTATCCCTTGCCAGTCTATTCCAGCTAATTCACGCCTCATACCATCGAAGTTACCTTTGCTTAAGTTCAGGACTCTAGTTTCCGATTTAACCGTCCATCTTAATAAGGAATTCTACCATATTATGGTCACTCTTCCCTAAGGGGCCTCGCACAACAAGATTGCTAATTAGTCCCTTCTCATTACACATCACCCAGTCTAGGATTGCCAGCTCTCTGGTTGGTTCCTCGATATATTGGTCTGGAAAACCATCCCTAAAGCGCTCCAGGAAATCCTCCTCCACTGCATTGCTACCAGTTAGGTTAGTCCAATGTGCTAACAGAGTCAGCACATTCAGGGGAGGAGAGGAGAGGGAGGGGAACCAGTGAGTGTAGAATTTGAACTGAACGAAAGTCAGCACCTTCAGGGGATGAGAGGGAGGGGAAACAGTGAGTGTGGAACTGAACTCAGCCAGAGTCAGCACCTTCAGGGGAGTGGAACCAGTGAGTTTAGAACTGAACCTAGCCAGAGTCAGACCTTCAGCGGAGGGGAATTCATGAATGTAGAACTGAACTCAGCAGAGTCAGCACTTTCAGGGGAGGGGAACCACTGAGTATAGAACTGAATCAAGCCAGAGTTGGTGATGAAAATTGGGAGCGGAGGACAAGCTGCCTACAGACATGCGATGTGTTTGCATTTCAGGACAGGGAGGGGGAAGAGTGTATGGGGCAGGGATTTATAGCTTTGGAGGAACAAGAGAGGAAATAATGTTCCATAGAATTGTCTGTTGTGAATTTCTGCCCTGTACTTGCAGTAATGATTTTTGTGAACTCCTTTTCCAAGATATCAGAAGGGCAGGATTTGCAGGTGGGAAACTCAAACCAAACATCACGCCAAGGAATGATGGAATCACTCGATTCATCAGGACCTGAATCTCATCGGCGTTTGAATGTGGAAGGAGAAATGTTTGTCTGTTCTGTCTGTGGGAACAGATTTCAAACATCAGTGTGACTGGAAAAGCACCGAGACACACACACCCGAGTAAGAGTGTTCCAGTGCACTGACGGTGGAAAGAGCTTTAACCAGTTACGCAGCCTGACAAAACATCGCACGATTCACAACGGGGAGAAACCGTACACGTGTTCTGTGTGTGGACCAGGCTTCAACTGATCATCCAACCTGGAGAGACACAAGGACACTCGCAACATGGAGAAACTGTGGGAATGTGGGGACTGTGGGAAGGGGTTCAATTACCAATCTGAGCTGGAAGTTCATCGTCACAGTCACAGTCACACTGGAGCGAGGTCGTTCACCTGCTCTAATTGTGAGAAGGGATTCACTACCTCATCCAACCTGCTGAAACATCAGCGACTTCACACCGGGGAGAAGCCATTCACCTGCTCCGAATGTGGGGAGGGATTCACTCAGTCATCCCACCTGCTGACACACCAGCGAGTTCACACTGGGGAGAGGCCGTTCACCTGCTCTGAATGTGGGAAGGGATTCACTCAGTCATCCCACCTTGTAACTCACCAGCGAGTTCACACCGGGGAGAGACCGTTTATCTGCTTTGAGTGTGGGAAGGGATTCACTCGGTCATCCACCCTGCTGATGCACCAACGAGTTCACACTGGGGAGAGGCCATTTATCTGCTTCGAGTGTGGGAAGGGATTCACTCGGTCATCCCACCTGCTGATGCACCAGAGAGTTCACACCGGGGAGAGGCCATTCACCTGCTCTGAGTGTGGGAAGGGATTCACACGGTCATCCCACCTGCTGCAACATCAACGAGTTCACACTGTGGAGAGACCGTTCACCTGCTCTGAGTGTAGGAAGGGATTTACGGAGTTATCCCATCTGCTGACACATCAGCAAGTTCACACTGGGGAGAGGCCATTCATCTGCTCCATGTGTGGGAAGCGATACACTCAGTCATCGAACCTGCAGATACACCAGCGAGTTCACACTGGGGAGAGGCCGTTCATCTGCTCTGAGTGTGGGAAGGGATTCACTCGATCATCCTGCCTGCTGAGACACCAGCGAGTTCACAATTGACTGCAGGGTTTGGATTCTGCTGTTACCCCAGACTGAACCGTGTCCATTCTGACAGTTGGGCTTTCTTTCTGCTGATACTGATTACCTGTATAACTGGCCTGGTGTTTAATATTTGGGATATGTGACACATTAATCAACGGGAATAGGGTCAGATAAAAAAATAATGCTGATTGTGTTTGCCTCTATAATTCACTCTTTAAAAAAACATAAATAGGAGCAGGAGTAGGCCATTGGCCACTCGAACCTGCTCTGCCATTTAATAAGATCATGGATGATCCGATCTTGGGCACAGTTCCACTTCCCTGCCTGCTCACCATAACCCTTCACTCCATTATCGTTCAAAAATCTGTCTATCTCCACCTTTAAATATATTCAATGACTCAGCCGCCACAGCTCACTGGGGTAGAGAATTTCAAAGATTTATGACACTGTGAGAGAAGAAATTTCTCACCATCTTGGTTCGAAATCGGTGATCCTTTTTCTTAAACTATGCCCCCTAGTTCTAGATGTCCCCACACGTGGAAACATCCTCTCTGCATCTACTTTGTCAAGTCACCTCAGTATCATATGTTTCAATAAGATCATCTCTCATTCTTCTAAACTCCAATGAGTATAGGCCCAACTGCTCAACCTAACCCCATAAGTCAATCCCTTCATCTCAGAAATTAAAGCAGTGAAGATTCTCTGAACTATCTCCAATGCAAGTATCTCCCTCCTGAAATAAGGAGATCAACATTGTACGCAGTACTCCAGGTGTGGTCTCACCAATACTCTGTACAGTTGTAGCAGGACTTCTCTGCTTTAATACTCCAACCCTTTGCAATAAAGGCCAACATTTCTTTCGCCTTCATAATTACTTGCTGTACCTGCATACTGAGTTTTTGTGTTTCATGCACAATGATCCCCAGGTCCTTTTGTAATATCTCGCCATTTAAATAATACATTGTATTTTTATTTTTCCTGCCAAAGTGGATAACCTCACACTTTCCCACATTATACTCAATCTACCAGATGTTTGTCCACTCAATTAGCCTGTCTACATACCTTTGCAGATTATTGTGTCCTCCACACAATCTGTTTTCCCAACCATCTTTGTATCATCAGCAAACTTGGAAATATTACACTCGGTCCCTTCATCCAAATCATTAATATAGATTGTAAATAGTTGGGGCCCCAGCAGTAATCCCTGTGACACCCCACTAGTTGCCATTTGACGACCGGAAACTGAATTCTCCCGATTCTCTGTCTTCTGTTAGTTAACCCACTCTCTATCCATGCTAATATATTACCCCCAACCCCGTAAAATTTGACCTTGTGCAGTAACCTGTTATGTGGCACCTTATCGAGTGCTTTCTGGAAATCCAAATACACAACATCCACTGGTTCCCCCTGATCCACTGTGCACATTACTTCCTCAAAGAACACCAGCAAATTTGTCAAACATGACTTCCCTTTCATAAAACCATACTGACTCTGCTTGTCTGTATTATGCTTTTCCAATGTCCTGTTACTGCTTCCTTAATAATGGAATCCAGCGTTTTCCCAAAGGCAGAAGTTAGGCTACATTTTGCCTCCCTCTTTTTCTAAATAGCGGGGTTACATTTGTGGTTTTCCAATCTTCTGGGAGCTCCCCAGAATCCAAGGAATTTTGGTAGATTACAACCAATGCCTCCACTATCTCTGCAGCTACTTCTTCAAAGACCTTAGGATGCAAACCATTAGGTCCAGGGGACTTGTCCACCTTTAGTCACATTATTTTACCAAGTACTACTTCTTTAGTGATAGTGATTGTTTTTCGTTCCTCCCTTTCTATAGCCTCTTGATTATCCACTATTGGGATGTTTTAGCATCCTCTACCGTGAAGACCAAAACACAATATTTGTTCAAAGTCTCTGCCATTTCCTTGTACCCCATTAATAATTCCCCAGTCTCATTCTCTAAGGGACCAACATTTACTTTAACCACTCTTCTCCATTTTTTTCCTGGTATCAGTCATAATGAGCTGGATTGGGAGTGAGCTAGCGATGCATCGGCAGTAAGCTGTTATAGATGGATTTGGGTTGGTTTGGATACCGGTCAGCAGTGAGGTCCCGCAGGAATTGGTGTTGGGCCCGTTGCTCTTTACTATTTTTATTAATGATCTGGATGTAGGTCATGGCGGCACACTCTGCAAATTTGCAAAGGATACCGAGATTTGTGTGCGTATTCGGTCTCGTTTGCTTCAGGCAGATCTTACTGTTTTAGGAGATTGGTCTCATGACTGGCAAATTGTGTGTAACTTAGATAAGTGCACGTGGGCAGGGTAAATGCTCAACAGTCATTCATGCGTCAGGGATAAGCACTAAAGAAGGTGCAGACAGAAAGAGATTTGGGCATTCTAGCATATACATTTTTAAAGGTTTGCAGTCTGTCGGTAGGGATGGAGTCTGGGCTTTCCTTGCTCTGTGTGGGGCTCAGTACCATACCCTGAGATGGAGTAACATACCACAGATGGGGATGGAGCCTTGGACTTCCCTGCTCCGTGTGGGGCTCAGTACCATACCCTGAGATGGAGTAACATACCACAGGTGGGGATGGAGCCTGGGCTTTCCCTGCTCTGTGTGGGGCTCAGTGCTACACCGGGTGAGATGTGCAAACATTTTCCCACAAGCTGAGCTCCTGAGGCAGAGCCATTAGCTGCCTCCCTGCAATGACAGACAGGGAGCAGAGACCAAGGTTGTAGTTTCACATTTTTAAGCTGATTTAACATGCGATTCCCCAGCTGTGAATCCCCCAGCAGAGAATTCATGGGGTGTTTGATATAAATGAGATTCACCATCAGTATCAGAAAATCTCTCCTTGATGCACGACTCATCTCTATGCAGCTGCTCGCTGCTAAAGAGTGAACTTAATATAATTTCACCTTGACTCGGGGTCAGTGCGGCTCAGGGTATTTTGGGTTGTTTGAAATGCAAGGTAATTAGCTGCTCCTGAACAAATTTACTGCTCACCACACTGCTGCTGCCCCAACTATCAGCAGCGCATCATTCGTTGCAGCGATACAACATACACTTCTGTACCTGCTGTTTTAAAGCCAGCAGTAAATGACTAACTTCTCTCAACATATGGAACTAGAACTGCCGATTGACACTGTAAATCTTGCAAACATTTAACTGCAAGTGTCAGATCAATCATGGTTATCATTAGTCCTCCACGTACCTTTTTGCACCACATCACCCTGGCTTATCACAGCACGGCTATCAGTCAATGCACTGCCAGTGTGAAAAAATGCAACATTTTAAACTGAGCTACGTGTGCAAGACTGTAATCAGAGAGCGCTTGGGCTATGGGCACTGATAACTTATCCTGAGCATTAAGAAATTCATCAGGCCCCTCTTGTATTACACATTGGCTCACTGTGTGTCTATGTTTAGGGTTCGCAGGCGATTTCCCAACTCTGAATTCATGCAGTGTTTGATGTAATTCACTGTCTCTTCAACGCAGTGAGATCTAGCCCGGTGTGCAAGCTCTGTATCTTTATTAACACTTCATAACACCAGCCTGGTGTGCAAGCTTTGTGTCTTTATGAACACTTCAGCAGAACATTAAATCAACATATGGAACTAGAATTGCTGATTGACACTGTATGTTTTGCCAACATTTAACTGCAGTGTGAGAACAATCACAATTATCATTAGTCTTCCATGTACGTTCTGGCGCTGCATCACCCGAACAAACCTAGCTGATCTCAGCACGGCTATCAGTCAATTCATTGCCCGTGTGGAAAAATGCACATTTTGAACTTAGCAAAGTGGGCAAGACTGGAATCAGAGAGTGCCTGGGCCGTGGGCGGTGATAACTTAGCCTGAGTGTTAAGATTTTTATTATCAGTTTACATTACATTAACACAACCTGAGCTCCGAGATCTGTTTGGGACCCATTGCCCCGAAGTGAGGACTGAGTGGGTGGAGCAAGTCTTCTCGGGGTTAGGTTTTCTTTAAAAAGATGAGAGAAAGTTCTGGTCTGCTTCCTTGTCGGCCGATATAGCTTAGTTTGGAGAGCGTTAAGAGTTAAGACCAAAAAGTACCTGCTTCAATTCTGGGTTTTGGCAATTTCTGATTATTTTGTGTTCTCTTCAATTCAAGGGGAGAGGCTGGTTTTATATGGGGACAGTGATTCATGGATGGGCTGTTCAGCGGTTGCATAATTTTAAAAATGAATTTTATTAGATGCAGCGCTCTTTTTCTGTTACTTTCTATTTACACTTTGCCCAGTTTTGTATATGAACAGTGAACAATGTTTAAGCGATGTGTTGTGTTCAATGTTTATGCAGTAACTCTGTCACTCAGTGTGAGCCGGAAACACAATCCCCTCAGGCTGGGCTTTCATGTACCCTTAGTGCACTTTGCGGCTGGTTAGTTCAGTTGGTTAGAGTGTGGTGCTAATAACGCCAAGCTCACTGCTTTGATTCCCGTACGGGCCATTTAAGTACTATTCATAATTTTTTTCGGTTTTTCATAACATTTAAAATCCAATCTTTATAATGAAACACACCTATACAGAATCCCAAGGGTTGGGAATTATTTGGAATAACATCAATTACTTCTTTGCCACCGGGGCTGAGAGGCACATCTTTCTGTTTATTTGTGTTTCTTGGTCTGCTGATAAACGATGAACTGGCGGCCTGTTCCCATAAATGGTCATAAGCAGGAACAGACAGACAGAACGGTTCTGTACCCCAGAGATGGGCAGAAGGCTTCAGTTCAGGACAAATACACCAAATGAAATGTTCACCCGGCACCGAGAGTGAAAAACCCAGAAAAAAGGACAGAATGAAATAGATTTCAGTGGATGCCTACACGCACTTAATGGTGTGGTTGCGCAGACATGTCTTTCGTGTTCTCAGCAAAAATGCCATTTGCTATGAACAGTTTTACCTGGTGCGAATGTGATGTGAATTTCGAGGGAGCAAGGAGAAAAGACTGGGATAGTCTGCTTGCTGGCAAAGACATTTGCAGTTGCTTCCCTGGTGGTCTAGTGGTTAGAATTCGGTACCTACACCTCCACTGCCTGGATTCTGATTCCCGGTCAGGCAACATTGTATTTTGGGCTGGTTGAACTGCAAGGCAAACGGCTGGTCCTGAACAAATCTACAGCTCACCACACTGCTGCTGCCCCAACCATCAGCTGCGCATCGTTCATTGTGGTGATACAACATACACTTCTGTGCCTGCTGTTTTAAAGCCAGCAGTAAATGACTAGACATCTCTCAACAAATGGAACTAGAATTGCTGATCGACACTGTGCATGTTGCCAATCATGGCTATCATTAGTCTTCCATGTACCTTTTTGCGCCACATCACCCTCGCTTATCACAGCACGGCTATCAGTCAATGCATTGCCAGTGTGGAAAAATTCAACATTTTAATCTTAGTAACATGTGCAAGACTGGAATCAGAGAATACCTGGGCCATCGGCAGTAATAACTTATCCTGAGCATGAAGATATTCATTTGGCCTGGCCCTTCCTGTATTGCACATTGGTTCACTGCGTGTCTATGTTTAGCGTTCACAGGCGATTTCCCAGCTCTGAATTCCCTGGCAGAGAATTCAAGGAGTGTTTGATCCAAAGGAGATTCAACATCAGTGTTGTTAAATCTCTCCTTGATTCGCGACTCTTATCTCTCTTCAGCATGTCACTGCTAAGGACTGAACCTGTTATAATTTCACCTTGGATCAGGGTCAGTGGGACTTCGGCCTGTCTCCCTTTCACAACCCATCAGTGCCGAGAAAAGAACGGGGAAATTTACTGACATTTTGTGTTCTAAAACTTTGAATAAACACTCCAGTATATTTCACTGTTTCTTCAACACTGAGATCTAGCCTGGTGTGCAAGCTTTGTGTCTTTATGAATACTTCAGCAGAACAGTAAATCAACATATGGAACTAGAATTGCTAATTGAAACTGTAAGTTTTGCCAACATTTAACTCCAGTGTGAGAACAATCACAATTATCATTAGTCTTCCATGTACGTTCTGGCGCTGCATCACCCTAACAAACCTAACCCATCACAGCACGGCTATCAGTCAATTCATTGCCAGAGTGGAAAAATGAACATTTCGAACTTAGCAACGTGTACAAGACCGGAATCAGAGAGAGCCTGGGCCGTGGACAGTGATAACTTAACCTGAACGTTAAGATTTTCATTATCATTGTACATTACATTAATACAATCTGAGCTCCGAGATCTGTTTGAGACTCATTGCCCCCAAGTGAGGACTGAGAGGGCGGGGCTATTCCTTCCGGGGTTGGCTTTTCTTTCAAAAAGGTGTGAGAAAGTTTTGCTTCATTTGCTGTCGGGCCGAAAAAGCTCAGTTGGGAGAGCGTTAGACTGAAGATTTAAAGGTCCCGGGTTTCGACAATTTCTGATTATTTTGTGTTCCCTTCATTTTATGGGGAGAAGCTGGTTTTATATCTGGACAGTGCTTGAGAGATGGACTGCTCAGCGCTTGCATGATAGTAATTTCCATAATGAATTGTTAGATTCATGTGCTGTTTTTCTGTTACTTCTTATTTCCATCCTGGCCAGTTTTATATATGAACAGTGAACAATGTTTAAGCGATGTCATGTGCTCAATGTTTTTGCAGTAACTCTGTCACCCAGTGTGAGCCGGAAACACAATCCCGCCTAGGCTGGGCTGGCACCTACCTTTAATGCACTTTGCGGCCGGTTAGCTCAGTTGGTGCTAATAACGCCGATATCCCCTTACACGTCATTCAAAAGAAACAAATCCACACAGAATCCCAAATGTTGGGAATTATTTGGAATAACATCCATTTCTTGTTTGCTGCTGGGGCAGACAGGCAAATTTTCTGTTTATTTGTGTTGCTGGGATGCTGATAAAAGTTGAAGCAACGGCCTGGGCCCGTAACTGGTCATAAGCTGGAATAGACAGAGAGAACAGCTTTGTCCCCCGAGACGGGCAAACCAAATCAAATGTTCACCGGCTCCAAGAGTGAAAAATCCAGAGAAAAAGACAGAATGAAATAGATTTCAGTGGATGCCAAGCCGCACTGTGGCTGCTCCTGAACAAACTTGCAGCTCACCACACTGCTGCTGCCCCAACCATCAGCAGCATTCGTTGCAGCGATACAAAATACTTCTCCGACTATTGTTTTAAGTTCAGTAGTAAACGACTCGACCTCTCTCAACATTGCTGATTAACACTGTAAGTTTTGCCAACATTTAGCTGCAGTGTGAGAACAATCACAATTATCATTAGTCTTCTATGTACGTTCTGGCGCTGCATCACCCTAACAAACCTTGCTCATCACAGCTCGGCTATCAATCAATTCATTGCCCGTGTGGACAATGCATCATTTTGAACTTAGCAACGTGTACAAGACTATAATCAGAGTGCCTGCGCCATAGGCAGTGATAACCTGAGCAGAGAGATTTTCATTATCATTTTACATTACAATAACACAACCTGAGCTCCGAGATCTGTTTGGGACACAATGCCCCGAAGTGAGGACTGATAGGGCAGGGCAATTTCTCCCGGGGTTCGGTTTTCTTTCAGAAATGTGTGAGAAAGTTTTCGTGCGTCTGCTGTTGGACTGTAATAGCTCAGTTGGAGAGCTATTATCACAATCCATGGTTCAATCCTGGGTTTTGGCAATCTCTGGTTATTTTGTGTTCCCTTCATTTTAAAGGGAGAGGCTGGATTTATATCCACACAGTGCTCATCTCTGTTTTAAATGGGCAGCCCCTTATTCTAAGATCATGCCCTGTAGTTCTAGTCTCTCCCATCAGTGGAAAGACCTTCTCTGCATTCACTTTGTCAAGCCCCCTCATAATCTTATACTTTTCAATAAGATCACCTCTCATTCTTCTGAATTCCAAACAGTAGAGGCCCAACCAACTCAATCTTTCCTCATAAGTCAACCCCCTCATCCCCGGAAGCAACCCAGTGACGTTTCTCTGAACTGCCTCCAAAGCAATTATATCCTTTTGTTAATATGGAAACCAAAACTGCACGCAGTTTTCCTGGTGTGGCCTCATCAATAACATATCTAGCTGTAGCAAGACTTCCTGCTTTTATACTCCATCCTCTTTGCAATAAAGGCCAAGATACCATTGGCCTACCTGATCACTTGCTGTACCTGCATACTATCCTTTTGTGTGTCATGCAAGTACCCCCAGGTCCCGCTGTACTGTATCACTTTGCAATCTTTCTCCATTTAAATAATAACTTACTCTTTGAATTTTCTGCCAAAGTGCATGACCTCACACCTTCAAACATTATACTCCATTTGCCAAATTTTTGCTCACTCACTTAGCCTGCCTTTGTCCTTTTGCAAATTTTTTGTGTCCTCCTCACACATTGCTTTTCCTCCCATCTTTGTATTGTCAGCAAACTTGGCTATGCTACACTCAGTCCATTCTTCCCTGTTGTTAATATAGATTGTAAATAGTTGGGGCCCCAGCACTCACCCCTGCGGCACCCTACTAGTTACTGGATGCCAACCAGCGAATGAACCATGCATCCCGACTCGCTGTTATTTTTAGTTAGCCAATCCTCTAGCCATGCTAATATATTACCCACAACCCCGTGAGCTTTTAGCTTGTGCAGTAACCTTTTATGTGGCACCTTATCAAATGCGGCCTGGAAGTCCAAATACACCACATCCACTGGTTCCTTCTTTTCCCACCCTGTTCTTTACATTCTCAAAGTATTCCAGCACATTTGTCAAACATGACTTCCCCTTCATAAATCCATGCTGACTATGCCTGACCAAATTATGCTTTTCCAAATGTCCTGCTACTGCTTCCATACCTGAAATTCTGTGTCTGTTTAAAAGAGATGGATGTCAGTTCCGGTTCATAATCTGTCCGTTCAAGACGGGTTTTCTTATACTTCCGATCATCCTGTGTATTTTTAAAGGGAGCGCGATTTCAGTTGTGATGAACGTATTGTTAAGCTGTTGTGTTCCAAGTTACTATATAGGTCTGGTTATGTTTAATATTGAGATATATACATGGAAACAACAATCGGGAAGTTGGACACATGGGCTGCCAATTCTTTCCCGCCCCTTTCCTGCCCGGTAGTGTGACAATACATCGCACGCAGCATATTGTTATTCACATCCCTGAAGGACATTAATTATGCACTTCACTTCTTACAAGAGCACACTTGTTTCCCTATCACTTTCCTGCTGCCAGTCCATCTATTATCCCAATTTAATATTCAATTTTGTAAACTGTTGCAGCGAGTTATTTGGGAGAGACAATAAGGAATGTGTAAATGTTTGCCTCGAAAGCAGTGGTGGGCAAAATAGGGCGCGTGGGCCATATCCAGCCTGCCAAGTCATTCCAGCCCGACCGCTGGAAGGGATAGAAATAGAAGGCGAGCCGCAGCTCGAGCTGCACATTCATCTATCCACATTCACTTCTCATGGGAATACAGCCAAGAAAAAAACACAGTAATACTTAATTCAAATGAAAACTCACAAAAGCGAGTCTCCCTGGCCCGATCTTAAAATGATCCATTCCATGATTTTGGGCATCAATTGGGGAAGTCCATACCCAGAACGCACTGCGTGCTAGAATATGCTCTATCCATTTTAGAGTGGAGTCATGGCAACTTATCTCCACAACTCGTTTACCGAAGAACGTGACCAGCACTGCAGCCTTATTGAGTGACTTGCAACGCCGATCGAGAAATCACAGCTCTTGTTACTGTTTGACGACCTTTCGTTCTTATATCTTTTGCAGAGATTGGATTTTTCTCATCAATAAATTCTGAGCCATTGCATTTATGTCGCATAATTGTTTATGAAATGATCAATGAACTTAAATTGCGGTTAAAAATCTTTAGCCCTCGGCATCGCTGGACAACTGGTTGCTTGGGAAAGGCAACACAGAATACACACTTATTTGTCATAAAGTAGGGCACTGGTCAGTGGGGATATAGTTCTTTTTTGGAGCGCATGATTTGCCTGTGTGAAGCAGTGGATTTTCCACGACATCTCTCCAAACGTTATATTGCCAATTGTCAGTAAAATTGTGAAAAGAGCTTCTTGAACTCGCCTACCTTTACAAACAAGGACTATGAAGACTTTCTTTACCTGGAGACAAATGCAGGTATTTTGCTTGTAAATGTTGGGGATTCATGTCAGGATCTAAATTTAACTGCTGTATCACTGATCTACAACCCTATACGACAACCACATCTAATCAGGAAGGAACGATTGAGAGCCGTATCTCACTACTGCCACACGCGTATAACATCATTTCTTTGTCAGACAACTATACCTCAACTATGCGGACCTGATACAAGTAAGTCAACGGAAAAAGCAGACCTCAATGCTCACCGTTATGAGAAGAGGAGTTGAATATTAGAGATACGCTGGGCTGTGCTATAACTCTACATCCTGTTTCAGCTCAGTGCTAAAGGAGTGGTGCAGAAGGGAGGGATTCAAATTCCTGGGACATTAGAACCGATTCTGTGGGAGGTGGGACCAGTACAACCCGGACGGCCTGCACCTGGGCAGAACCGGAACCGATGTCCTCGGGGGAATGTTTGCTAGTGCTTTTGGAGAGGGGTTAAACTAATATGGCAGAGTGATGGGAACCTATGCAGGGAGACAGAGGGAAGTAGAATAGGGGCGGAATCAAAGGATCGAAAGAAGAAAAGTAAAAGTAGAGGGTGGAGAAACCCGAGGCAAAAATCAAAAAGGGCCATATTACAGCAAGGGGCAAAGAGTGTTAAAAAGACAAGCCTGAAGGCTCTGTGCCTCAATGCGAGGAGTATTCATAATAAGTTGGACGAATTAACTGCACAGGCAGCAATTAATGAATATGATATAATTGGCTTCACAGAGACATGGCTTCAGGGTGACCAAGGCTGGGAACTCAACATCCAGGGGTATTCAACATTCAATAAGGATTGACAGAAAGGAAAAGGAGGTGAGGTCGTGTTGCTGGTTAAAGAGGAAAGTAATGCAATTGTAAGGAAGGATATTAGCTTGGATGATGTGTAATCCGTATGGGTGGAGCTGCGGAATACCAAAGGGCAGAAAACGCCAGTGGGAGTTGTGTACAGACCACCAACCAGTAGTGGTGAGGTTGGGGACAGCATCAAACAAGAAATTAGGGATGCATGCAATAAAGGTACAGCAATTATCATGGGCGACTTTAATGTACATATGGATTGGCCTAACCAAACTGGTAGCAATACGTTGGAGAAGGATTTCCTGGAGTGTATTAGGGATGTTTTTCTAGACTAATACATCGAAGAACCAACTGGAGGGCTGGACATCCTAGACTGGGTGATGTATAATGAGAAAGGACTAATTAGCAATCTTGTTGTGCGCGGCCCCTTGGGGAAGAGTGATCATAATATGGTAGAATTCTTTATTAAGATGGAGAGTGATACAGTTAATTCAGAGACTAGGGTCCTGAACTTAAGGAAAGGTAACTTCGATGGTATGAGATGTGAATTGGCTAGAATAGACTGGCAAATAATATTTAAAGGGTTGGCGGTGGATAGGCGATGGCAAACATTTAAAGATTACATGGATGAACTTCAAGAATTGTACATCGCTCTCTGGTGTAAAAATAAATCGGGGAAGGTGGCTCAACCATGGCTAACAAGGCGAATTAAGGATAGTGTTAAATCTAAAGAAAAGTCATACAAATTTGCCAGAAAAAGCAGCAAATCTGAGGACTGGGAGAAATTTACAATTCAGCAGAGGAGGACAAAGGGTTTAATTAGGAAGGGGAAAATAGAGTATGAGAGGAACCTTGCAGGAACATAAAAACTGACTGCAAAAGCTTCTATAGATATGTGAAGAGAAAAATATTAGTGAAGACAAACGTAGGTCCCTTGCAGTCAGTTTCACGTGAATTTATAATGTTAAACAAAGAAATAGCAGACCAGTTGAACAAATATTTTGGTTCTGTCTTCACAAAGGAAGACACAAATAAGCTTCCGGAAATATTAAGGGACCAAGTGAGAAGGAGGAACTGAAGGGAATCCTTATTAGGTGAGACATAGCGTTAGGGAAATTGATGGGATTGAAGGCCGATAAATCCCCGGGGCCTGATAGTCTGCATCCCAGAGAACTTAATGAAGTGTCCATAGAAATAGTGGATGCATTGGTGATCATTTTCCAACGGTTTATCGACTCTGGATCAGTTCCTATGGACTGGAGGCTAGCTAATGTTACACCACTTTTTAAAAAAGGAGGGAGAGAGAAAATGGGTAATTATAGACCAGTTAGCCTGGCATCTGTAGTGGGGAAAATGTTGGAATCAATTATTAAAGTTGAAATAGCAGCGCATTTGGAAAGCAGCGGGAGAATCGGTCCAATCAGCATGGATTTATGAAAGGGAAATTACGTTTGACAAATCTTCTGGAATTTTTTTGAGGATGTAACTAGTAGAGTGGACAAGGGAGAACCAGTGGATGTGGTGTATTTGGACTTTGAAAAGGCTTTTGACAAGGTCCCACACAAGCGATTGTTGTGCAAAATTAAAGCACATGGTTTGGGGGTAATGTACTTACCTGGATTGAGAACTGGTTGGCAGACAGGAACCAGAGAGTCGGGATAAACGAGTCCTTTTCAGAATAGCAGGCAGTGACTAGTGGAGTGCCGCATGACTCACTGCTGGAACCCTAGCTATTTACAATATACAGTAATGATTTTGATGAAGGAAGTGAGTGTAATATCTCCAAGTTTGCAGATGACACTAAGTTGGGTGGAGGTGTGAGCTGTGAGAATGACGCTAAGAGGCTGCAGTTTGACGTGGACAGGTTAGGTTAGTGGACAAATGCATGGCAGATGCAATATAATGCGGATAAATGTGCGGGTATCCAATTTGAGGGCAAAAACACGAAGGCAGAATATTTTCTGAATGGCGGCAGATTAGGAAAAGGGGCGGTGCAACGAGACCTGGGTGTCATCGTGCTTCAGTCATCCAAAGTTGGCATGCAGGTACAGCAGGCAGTGAAGAAGACAAATGGTATGTTGGCCTTCATAGCTAGGGGATTTGAGTATAGGAGCAAGGAGGTCTTACTGCAGTTGTACAGAGCCTTAGTGAGGCCTCACCTTGAATATTGTGTTCAGTTTTGGTCTCCTAATCTGAGGAAAGAGGTTCTTGCTATTGAGGGTGTGCAGCAAAGGTTCACCAGTCTGATTCCCGGGATGGCAGGACTGACATATGAGGAGAGACTGGATCGACTGGGCCTGAATTCACTGGAGTTTCAAAGGATGAGAGTGGATCTCATAGAAACATATAAAATTCTGACAGGACTGGAAAGGTTAGATGCAGTAACAATTTTCCCGATGTTGAGGACTTTCAGAACCAGACGACACTGTCTAAGGATAAGGGGCAAGCCATTTAGGACTGAGATGAGGAGAAACTTCTTTACTCAGAGAATTTTTAACCTGTGGAATTCCCTATCGCAGAGAGTCGTTGATGCCAGTTCATTGGATATATTCAGGAGGGAGTTAGATATGGAACTTACGGCTCAAGGTATCAAGGGGCATGGAGCGAAAGCAGGAAAGGGGTACTGAGGTGAATGATCAGCCATGATCTTATTGAATGGTGGTGCAGGCTCGAAGGGCCGAATGGCCTACTCCTGCACCTATTTTCTATGTTTCTTCGTTTCTCAGAACGCCTCCGTGATCTGTCACGTTGATTACGGTTGTGTAATATGTATTGAACAGCATCCATTGTGGAAAATCATGCCGCGGCTACCTGTTTTAACGAGCACATATCGGAGATTTGCGTTGCTGAAATACTTTTTCTGCTATTTCTTTTGTTATCGACAATTTTCCTCCCTCCTCAACTTCTCTAGCTCCATTGCTACATTTGGACGCTCACCGTAACCGATCTTTTTCCATTCATGAGTAAAACTGATGCTCAAAAAATATTCTGCTCCCTGCTCCTTGTAGGTGTGGGAATCTTGCAAATAAGTTGCGGTATATTGTCAGTCGTACAGTGTAAGCTTCACACAGTGATGATTCGGATTTGATTCCTGACCAATGCAAGCTGAATTATGCTGTTGCTAACTTTATATCCATAGTTAGCACACAAAGCTCAGCCCCGCTTGTAACAAACAATTGCAGTAAAATTATGGCTGCACATAGTGACAGTACTATTGCCGGCGAGAATGAAGATGGCCGAGTGCTTACTCCATCAATGAGCCCCGGAGACCGGAGATTACATGCTATCAAACAGACTCTATTTGCTGTAAAGCAGATGAAACTTTTAAATAGTCTGTGTTTCTTGACTAAACACATTGACAAATCCCATCCTCCTATTCAAATCCTCCGTGGCCTCTCTCTATCCCTATCACTGTAACCTCCTCCAGCCCTACAACTCCTCGAGAACCCTGCACTTCTACAATTCTGGCCTATTGAACATCCTGAAATGTAACTCCCCACCTCTGGCGGCAGTGCTTTCAGCTGCCTGGTCCATAAGCTCTGAAATTCCCTCCCTAAACCTTTCCATCTCTCCCTCCTCCTTCAGGATGCTCTTTAATACTTACCTCTGATCAAGTATTTTGTCAGCTGTCCTAATATCATCTTACGTGGAACTCTATCATGTTGTTTGATGATATCACGTGTGAAGCGCATTCAATAATCCATTTCAAAATCGATATGGATATTTATTTGAAACGGGAAAAAAATGCAAGGCTTTGGGGAAAGTGCAGGTGTGGAGGGGCTAATTGTGAGCTCGTTCAGAGGTCTTGTACAGGCAAGGTGGGCCGAATTACTCCAACTGTGGTGTAACATTGTATGATTTTCTGACCTATGCCCGTGAGGCTGATGCACAATAGCTTGCAGGTATTAAATAAGTCTTTTCATAAATTTTAAGCCTGATAATTAACAGATAAGCCACTGTTCATTACATATCCATAAACATTGCTCTGTAAGTAATGGAGCTGCTTTGAAAGTAGTATCACACCCATGATCTCCATGCAGCTTGTGGTTATCAGGAATGATGTCAGCATTCATTAGAAGGTGCAACCATTGCAAATGCCAGGAAACCTCAAGGAGCCGCAGAAAGTGGCGGTGCAGATCTTGAGGCATCTGACAGGAGATGCGTCAGTGTAGTTAAAAATGAGAGATTGGATTCAGCCACGTGAATGGATAGAGGTAGAAGCATGTTTGCTCGTGGGGTTGTGGATCGCAATTAAGTCTCCGCCCAATTTGTTAATGCATTTCCGAGGGAAATCATCAGGTGCAATTTTCTACATAATATTGATACCACTGTGTCAAAAAATGTCACGGAATTATCGGTCACAGGGAGTGCAACAAAGATTCACTAAATTTATTTCTGGGATGAGAGGCTTGTCCTATGAGGAGAGATAGCGCCGATTGGGTATAATCTCTGGTGTTTAGAAGTGTGAGAGTTGATCTCATTGAAACATACAAGGCTCTGATGGTTTCACAGGTTAGATTCTGAAAAGTTGCTTCCTCAGGCATGGAGATTCTAAAACTGGGGGCCAAATTCTCTGAAGATGGGGTCGGCCATTTCGAACTGCAATGAGGAGTAATTTCTTCACACAGACGGTTGTCAATCTTTGGAGTTCTCTACGAACGAGGGCTGCGGATGTTCAGTCGTTGAGTATATTCAAGGCTGAGATCGATCGATTTTGGGTACTAACCAAATCAAGGAATATTGGGATCGTGCGGGAAAGTCGAGGAGATGGTAATCAGTCACGATCTTATGGAATGTCGGAGCAGGCTCGAAGGGCCGTATGGCCTACTACTGTGTGTATTTCTCATGTCCTTATGTACTGAACAAGTTAGAAAAGTTATTTACATGCACAAGGGCTCTGATTAGAATTCAATTGAACATGCAAAAGCTGCACTCTTCCAGACTGGAGCCTTCATTGCTTATTTATGTTAGTCACAGGAACATTCGGAACCGAAGGAGACCATTCAACTGATTGAGCCTGCTCTTACATTCGATTAGATCATTGTTGATATGTACCTAACGTCAATTTTCCCACCCTTGCTCCATATTCCGTGATACTCATCCCTAACAAAAGCTATATATCTCAGTTCTGAAAACCCCGTTGTCGCAACATCCATAGCCTTTAGGGAATCTCCATGCCTGAGGAAGCAACTTTTCAGAATCTAACCTGTGAAACCATCAGAGCATTGTATGTTTCAATGAGATCAACTCTCACACTTCTAAACACCAGAGATTATACCCAATCGGCGCTATCTCTCCTCATATGACAAGCCTCTCATCCCAGAAATAAATTTAGTGAATCTTTGTTGCATCCTTTATGCCATCTTTGTGAGGAAAGACATGCTTCCAGATGTGGTTCCTGTAATACCTAGATGTTACTATTAGAGTGTTCCTAATTCTCCAAGCCGAGTAAATGTTTTCAGCATTTCAACCCTTTAAAACTTGATTATCATTTTGTGTACCTCCATTGGATCAACTATCAATCTTACAACCTCGGACGAATTCAATCTAACTTTATGCAATCTATCCTCACACTTTAACTATACACGTGGCGGTATAATTCAGATGCATCTACACTGACCCGGTCCCCGCCCGCCACCAGCGCCAATATATAATTGCTGAGTTATGAGTCCCAAATCTGAACCCACTACTCTATATGGGTCTGACAATGGTTATCTGTAACTAAAGCATAACTTCTTCCCCTTTGTATTCCTGCCCTCTTCAGATAAACGCCAGTATTCTACAAGAGGTTTGATTTATTTTTGACATGTCCAATGGCATTTCATGATAAATGTACTCACACTGCCTAAACTTTTTCCAGAAATCCATTGGGCTTATAGTGAATGTTTCCCAATAGCCTATCCCCTTAAATGGAGGCAGTGAAGTCGAGGAAGGGAAGGGAAGAGTCGGAGATAGTCATGTGAAAGTGAGGGAAGGGTGGAAATTGGAAGCAAAGAGAATTAAATGTTTTATTTCCAAATAAGACATCTCGATTAATACCCTATATATACTTACCTTTTGTTATTTTAACTTGACCCATGTAATTTGTCCTTTGCCTTGCACTATCATCCCTTTTATCTCTTAATCACTTCTGCCGTCTAACTTATAACAGAGCTTAACTTTTGTTCTTTCCTCCCCCCCAACACTTTCCTTGCCCCGACACTTGCTTAAAAAAAACACCTGTTACATCTCTAATTTTTTTCCAGTTCTGACGAAAGCTTATCGACCTGAAATGTTAACTCTTTTTCGCTCTCCACAGAAGTTGCCTGACCTGGTGAGTGTTCCAAAATGTTCTGCTTTTATTACGTGTCTCGATTCTTCTTGTAAATGCCTTTGTTCTTTATATATATATTGAAATTCACTGCAAAATGCGCAAAAGGCATGAATCGAACCGAAGAAATTCACCAGTTTATTTATGCTTATTTGAAATAAATTCTCGGAATCTGGGGTTCGCTGGGAAGCATGCTGCTTTAACTGCTTCAGTCTTTGTGTCCCGTTTGTTAGGTAAGGTGTAACTTAGTATTGAACTCCTAATATATTATTTTTCTGCACATCATCGCCACAATTTTCAGGTCATTCAATTCAAACGAATCTCTGTTCAAACAATTACATGTGAATGTAATAGGAAAGCAAAACTATGATAAGGTAATCTGTTGGGCCGTGCACTGTGTTCTGCAGTGTTACAATTGAGTTAAATACACGATGAAGCTGACTCCGTGACATGGATCCTGACCATAACTCTATCCCAGCATGCTTTTCATCACTCTACCCAGATATTAATATGGTCGGTACGGTAGGTTCAGCCTAGGGCTAACTGAGAATCTCACGCTTGCTCTCTCTCTCTCTCTCCCTTTGCAAATTCAACACCATTCAATCAGTTGATTTGGAGTTGTTACGTCCATCTCCCCCTTTTAACTTACCATTATGAAACATTTCACTCTTTCCAAGCTATTCTGTGCAACACCCTCCCATTAAACGTCAGGGACATTTTTGTTAATTCTGTACACGTTTATTTATTTATCTGCGACTCTGAACAATTTCTGTATATAAAATGTGGTGAAAGGAGTTTCTCATTACAATCGATGGCATCTTCGAACAGAAGTAAATGGCAGCGTTTCCGTTGCTCAGGTGTTGTAGGATCTTTAGCAGTACATGTAATTCACGTGGGATGTAGACGATATCTGAACCCAGGATGATGTCCTAGTCTAGAGGCAACTCATCCTGGGCTTTACCCCACGAGACTGCGGTTGTTGCTGGCGACATTGTCTTCGATTTGATCAGAACGATAGCTTGGTCTGTCAAAGTTACATCTCCACGTGTCAAAAGAATTTTAAAGATTAATAACGTATCTCCAATTACTGCTTTGCTATGACCGCAGTGTGTAAATGGTAAATGGGGACAATAAAGTTTTTGGGGAAAAGCAGATTAAGACAGAAGATGATGTTAAATATAATGATGAATTATTGCAGTGCCGCATTACTCAAATACCAGTACATCAGAGGTAAGGCATGAGGTAGATCATCTATTAGACTGGATAGCAGTTATCTTACTGGATTAATATTCGAGAAGTCTTGATTACAAATCCTGGAATTTGAGTTTAAATCCCACTATGGCAGTTTGAGAATTTGAATTCACTTTAAACATGGGGAAATAAAAAGCTGGTGCCAGTATCAGGTTAGATTCCGACTCACTGCTACAGTGTAACACTCCTCATTGCGAGTTTCTAGCTCGTTTACCATCCCTTCCCATTATTGTTTCCATCTGTTGACTCGCTGTTACCCGTTCGGAGCTACCACACAATCAATATCTAACCTATCGGAATGTAGTAAAAACCCAACAGTTTCACTATTGCACCTTAGGGAATGAAACCTTCCATCCTTAACCAGCCTGGACTGTACGTGATTCGAATGCGTTATAAAGCGGTAGAAGGAGCTTCTCGTAAAAATCGATGGCTCCTATGTATTCACGCATCCTCGAACAGAAGTAAATGACAGTGTTTTGTTTGCTCAGGTGTTGTACGTTCTTTATCAGTAAGCTGAATTCACGTGGCCTGTAGAAGATATCTAAACCCAGGATGATGTCGTAGTCGAGAGAAAACTGATCCTGGTCTTTACCCCACTATAAGTTTACGTGAATGAGATCAAAACTAAAGTTGAAGAATTGTCAATGGTGATGCTCTCACAAGAAGAGCCTTCTAAAGCAGTGAACAGCCATGTATATAACTAAAGGTTTCATCATGCAAATGAT
Source organism: Pristiophorus japonicus (assembly GCF_044704955.1). Classification (NCBI taxonomy): domain Eukaryota; kingdom Metazoa; phylum Chordata; class Chondrichthyes; family Pristiophoridae; genus Pristiophorus; species Pristiophorus japonicus. The sequence goes on from NC_092003.1 coordinate 22,847,438, forward strand.
CAGTCCGTATCAGGACACTTATCACTATACTGCGAAGCTGCACTATTGTAGTCCACCGCTTTCCCAGAAACACACAAACTACAATCGCTTGGAATATTTCACTCGCCCAGCAGGATGGCAAGAATCCACATGATCCCAGTGCCCGAGCTCAATTCAATCACTTTCTTCCCAGAAAAATGCATCTGCTTGTTCTTAAATACCGGCAGAGAACGAGGCCCTAAAACAACACATCGAAAAAGCATGAGAATTAGTCCAGCTCCTACGTTTAACAAAATATCTCATACCCACTGCATGCTGCAAGGCAGTGTGCAACACCGTTCAGTAGCTCCATGGGGGGTGCATATCCAATCATTTCCTCCAAGTAGGATACAAATATCAGAACATCGGGTCAGGGAGGATGTAATCCCAATACATGCTGCCAAGGTTGGTGCAAACACCGTACGGTGCAAAAGTGGGTGCTAACCCAGTGCATTGTGCTGTGGAGGGTAGTAACCTAGAGCATGGTGCCACAGAGGGTAGATAGAGACCCAATACTTGATTCCAAGCAGGATGCACTTATCAGTACATGGTGCTAGGAGGTTATATCTGTTCTCCTGTAATTCTGGCTTCTTGAGCATTCCCGATTTTAATCGCGCCAACATTGGCATTCGTGCCTTCAGCTGCCCAGGCCTTATTTTTGGAATTCCCTCCGTAAACCTCTCCGCCTCTCTACCCATCTTTCCTGCTTGAAGACGCTTCTTAAAACCTACTTTTTTGAACAAACCTTTGATCATCTGCACTAATATCTCCTCATGTGGCTCGTTGTCAAATGTTTGATAACACTCCTGGGAGATTTTACAAAGTTAAGGACGCTAGCTGTTGTTGTTGTTGTTGTTTTGTATCCGCCGAGTACTACACACCAAGAATGTTATAAACCAGATTTATAATGGCCCTGGAAGGGTATGAGGAACAATAAAACATGAAGTTTCCCATCTATGAGATATTTAATTTCAGTGAGTCGGAAGTAGATCTGCGTCAGATGGATTGGAAACAAAGATTGTCAGGTAGAACATTAAATGAGCAATTTAAGGCCTTTATATAAGAGATAGTATGGCACAGTCTCACTAACGTGAAATTGATAGCATGCACATCCAGATTCCTCTGGATAAATAAATACTAATATGTATGAACAAAATAGACTGGTGCCATGAAAGGACATACGAAAATATTTTACAAACATAGCAATATTAAAATGATAATAAAAGGAAGTGCGTTGAGAATTCGGGAAAAAAGGCAATCATCTTGTGGAAGCAATGTTAATAGTTGGGGAACCAAATTATTATTTTGCATCTATCCACATAGAATGTGTGGCTACCCCCAAATATCAATGTAAACGTGTGAGGGGAAGTAGGTAAACTGAAAGGATTAAATTTGTTACAGTAAAGATTTGGCAGTGCAGTCCGGTTCCGATGCATGCTAGATTGCCTTGTGAAGTAAGGATGGAAATGACGGATGGTATAACCACAATCTTTCAATCCACCTTGGATATGGGACTAGTGTCAAAGGAATGGAGTATTAAAAATGTTACATTCCTGGTGGGTGGGAGTATTGTAAATCATAAGAACATAAATATAAGAACATAAGAATTAGGAACAGGAGTAGGCCATCTAGCCCCTCGAGCCTGCTCCGCCATTCAACAAGATCATGGCTGATCTGGCCGTGGACTCAGCTCCACTTACCCACCCACTCCCCGTAACCCTTAATTCCCTTATTTGTTAAAAATCTATCTATCTGTGATTTGAATACATTCAATGAGCTAGCCTCAACCGGTTCCTTGGGCAGAGAATTCCACAGATTCACAACCCTCTGGGAGAAGAAATTCCTTCTCAACTCGGTTTTAAATTGGCTCCCCCGTATTTTGAGGCTGTGCTGCTGGATGGAGAATATTGTTAGTTGTGCCGGTGGGTGGGAAGCATTGCATTCGCTTCTGGTGAGTGGGGAGTATTGTGAGTCACTGCTGATAGGTTGGGAGTATTGTGGGCCACTGCTGGTGAGTGGGGAGTATTGTGGGTCACTGCTGGTGGGTGGGGAGTATTGTGGGGCACTGCTGGTGGATGGGGAGTATTGTGGGTCGTGGTGGTGGATGGTGACTATTGTGATTCGTTGCTGATGGGTGGGGAGTATTGTGGTTCACTGCTGGTGGGTGGGAAGTATTGTGGTTCACTGCTGGTGGATGGGGAGTATTGTGGGTCACTGCTGGTTGGTGGGGAGTATTGTGAGTCACTGCTGGTGGGTGGGGAGTATTGTGAGTCGTTGCTGGTGGGTGGGGAGTATTGTTAGTCATGCTGCTTAGTTGAAAATGGCTGAACGGAGCAAACCCAATGGACAAGCTGATGTTCACCTATCTGTCTTTTCCCTATTCTTGAAGTGGGTAAGTTAAAAAGTAACATGTGTTAATAATTCATGAGTGAATAGGCAATCTGTGGAACAACTCCGTAGGGAGAAGGTAGGAATATAAAGTATTAATTAATTAAAATTAATATTATATAGAATTATTTCAGGAAATTACAATTTGCGATGTAGTGTATCGGTAATTGAAGACCTGACATGTGATAACAATGAAATGCTTAGGAGGATCATTTGACTTTGCGCCTATGGTTCCCAAAGCTGCCACCACCGGGGATTTTCTCATGTCATGTCTGGTTCTGTTGCAGTCTAATAGTTAGAGATTGTTTGCCAGATTAGGCAACTAGTTAAGTAACAGAGTATCACGTGACTACCACGAAGATTTTAGGCTGAATACCTTGGTCTTTCTTTTTCCAGCCATTCGCATGTTCCGATGTGCGTTCATGTGCAAACCAATATATCAAATAGAGTTCCCTCAACATGGCGGAGCGGGCGTGGCTGAGTTGCCTGTAGAAGAATGAAGGGGTTCTGAATTTGCTTTTCGAATATAAGTTCTTAACATTGGACTTACAGGTTCCTAGGTAATAGCTGGTATCCCAAGGTTTTGATCAAATCCGCAATGATCCTCAAATCGTGCCCGCAGTACTGATAGCGACTTTCTCGTTTTTTGCCGCCCTCCTTGGAGTCAGAGCTCATGGAATGCTACTTTTCCTGCAGAGCTTTCATTAGCTGCTCTGAATCCAAGGTGCACTTCTATGATCCAGGCTGTCCTGCTCCAATCTCCAGCAGGTTGAATCCCGGGCCCGGAATTGAGCCTTTCTCAATTTGAGCTTTTTATCTGTGCAGTCCCCTTGACCTCCCATGGATGAAACAATACAAACTCTGATCGGGAAACACTAAGAACTTCATTTAAAAAGTTTCCCTTTTATTCCTTCCATCTCCTACTAGTTTACTAAACAAACATTCGGACAATGTTCAAGAGTTTTTGAAAGGTCTTTGCTTCTAACATGAATACATAAAATCCGTTTACAGACACCCGAAGCTCTGGGCCTATGTGCAAACAGACGGGCGTAGCTCGCCTTGCACTGCGACTGCTGCTGGGTTAAGGTAACACCATTCGATCCAGATCTGTAGGGTTTACAGTCCCAGCAGAAGCTTTTGCAACAAATGGCGCTATTATAGAACCAGCCTGAGCCTGGGCCGAGCGGGGCAGCAGCCCCTCTGCCGCCCAATCTTTATCTGTCATCTTCTTCACGTGTCTCCCCAGCTGCACCTCTCCAACTCTGCCTTTTCCCAATGCGCTGAAGATTATGCGCCACCTCATGCAGCGCACTGCTTGCGTTTGATGTGGTTTATATGGGTTTTAGCAAAGGTTTGGATAAGGTCCCATATGGCAGCCTGGTTACAAAAGTAAAAACCCATAGGATCCAGGGCACAGTGGCAAGTTAGATCCAAAATTGGTTCAGAGGCAGGAAGCAGAGGGTAATGTTTGACTGCAGGATGTTTCCAGTGGGTTTCCACAGGGATCAGTACGAGATCTCTTGCTTTTTATGGTGTATTTCAAGAAATTGGACTTGATTGGACGGGGTATGTTTAATAAGTTTGCAGATATACAAAAATAGGCTGTGTGGTTAGTAATGAAGAAGAAAGCTGCGGAATTCAGGAGGATATCAATGAACTGGACATGTGGGCAGACCGTGGCAAATGGAATTCAAATGGGTAAAGTGTGACGTAATGAATTTGTGGAGGGCTAACAAGGCAAGGGGATACTGAGAAGTGTAGAGGAAAAAAAATGATCTAAGAATGCAGGTCCACATATCCCTGAAGGTTGTAGGCCAAGCAGATAAGGTGGTGAAGAAAACATACGGAATATTAGCCTTTATTAGTCGAGGCGTAGAATGCAAAAGCAGAGTGGTAATGCTTCAACACTATAAAACACTAGTAAGGCCGCAGATAGGGTACTGTGTGCGGTTCTGGTAAACACATTACAGGAAAGATGCGATTGCGCTGGAGAGGGTATAGAGGAGATTTACGAGGATGTTGTCTGGTTTGCTATAAGAAAAGGCGGAATATTCTTGGTTTGTTTTCCTTGGAACAGAGGAAGCTGAAGCGTAACTATATTGTGTTGTACAAAATTATGCGGGATCTGGATAGACTGGATAGGAATGAACTTTGTCCTTTGGCAGAGAGGTCAACAACCAAGGGACATCGATTTAAATTAATTTGTTAGATGTTTACAGCAGATATAATGGGACATTTTTTCACCTAGTGGGTGGTACGTGTTTGGAACTCATTGCCTGAAAGGGTGGTCGAGGCAGAAACCTTCCCCACATTTAAGGCATGCTTGGATGTGCACTTGAAGTGCTGTAAACTGCAGGGCTACGGACCAAGTGCTGGAAAGTCGGATTAGGCTGGATAGCTGTTTGTCGGCTGGCCCGCGCACGATGGGCCCACATGGCCTCCTTCTGTGCCGTAAATGTCTTCGATTTTATAATGCTATCACCGCGAGAGGGGACCCGGGTGGATAAGAGATATAATATACAAGAAAAACCAGGGAACTAAAAGGGACGCAGAGAATGAGAGAGGCAGACCATGGATGTAAAAGGGAGAGTGATGGGATAGCAGAGGAGGCTGAGGAGTTTAAAGGGGAGAGAGAGATAAAAGAAAAGCAGGAGGGTAAAGGGTGGGGAAGGACGACGAACCAAAGGATAAAAGGCGAGTAAAACAATGAAAGGAGAGGCGAAAGATAAGGGGGGTGGGGTTGTGGGGGTGGGGGAGACATCAGGAGAGGAGTACCACAGTCACACATCATAAAAAGAAAATGAACATAAGTGAACCGTCCGTTTCCTAGTCGCTCCTATCCGCTGCACCGTCATAACTTCACCATAAGTGCAGCAGAATCGCACTTCACGCGAGTAAATAAATCATGTACCTTCAGCGAGGTTACAGCAGTGGGACTGCATTTCTCGCGCAGATTTGCGATTTGCAGCAGCACAAGTTCTCTCATTGGGCAACAAATGTATTTAAAATTGAAAATAGAAAGCCTTCAGCTACTGTATCAGAAACCTTAGTATTTATAAAAAGAACAGCTTTCATTTATGTAATGCATTTGAAGGAGTGAAACATCCCAGGATGCTTCGAAGGAAGGTTTTCAAGCAAAAGGGACAGATGACCAAAGCTTTATCCAAGAGGTAGCTTTTATGGAGCGTTTTAAAGGAGGAGACATTGATAGGGATGTTCAGAGAGGGTTTTTCAGAGCTCAGTGCCTCAGCTGCTGTAGGAATGCCTGCCAATGGTGGGTCGATTAAAATCGGGGATGTTCAAGTGGCTAGAACTGGTGGAGCGCAGAGATCTCATAAGAATTAGGTCATTTGGCCCCTCGAGCCTGCTCCACAATTCAATCAGATCATGGCTGATCTGATCTTGGCCTCAATTCCACTTTCCTGCCCACACCCAATAAAGCTTGACTCCACAATCGTTCAAAACTCTGTCGATCCCTACCTTAAATACATTCAATGACACAGCTTCCTCAGCTCGCTGGAATAGAGAATTCCAATGGTTCACGACGCTCTGTGAGAAGACATTCTTCCTCATCTCAGTTTCAAATGGGCGACGCATTTTTCTGAAACCACCTTGTTCAAGATTTCCCTACGAGGGGAAACATGCTCCTTGCGTCTATCCAATCAAGCTTCCTCCAAATCTTATATATTTCAATATGACCAGTCGGAGATAACTTAACATACAGCTAAGTTCCAATGAGCATAGGCCCAACGTGCTCAACCTTTCTTCATGAGACAACCCCGTCATCTCTAGAATCATCTTACTGAACCTTCTCTGGACTGCCTCCAATTCAATTCTATCCATTCTTAAATAAGTAGACCCAAAATATACGCAGGTGTGTTCTCACCAACGCCATGTAACATGTCTTTTTAATTTTATCCTCCATTCCCCCTTGCATTAAAGGAAACAAAAGAAAATTAAGTCTCAGAATTAAATAGCTCCTTTCAGGACCAGCAAATGGAGTACTATTGGAATGTAGTCAATGTGATAATGTCCAGATCATCTATATTTTAGTTACGGGGATTGAGGGATAATTGTTGGCCAGGCTCTTCTTAGAAATAGTGCCATGTGATCTTTTACATCCACTTGAAAATGCAGATGGTGCCTTGGTTTAACACCTCATCAAATAAGCCACCCCAGACAGCACAGCACTCCCTCAGCACTGCACTGGAGGGTCCGTCTAGATTTATGTGCTCAAGTTTCTGGAGTGGGACTTGAACCCAAAACATCCTGGCTTAGATGAGACTGTGCTTCCCGAGCCAAAGCTGGGTAGCCCTTGCTGTACCTGCATGCATACTTTTTGTGTTTTACGTACAAGGACCCCCAGATCCCTCTGTACCACAGCATTTTGTAGTCCCTCTCCATTTAAGTAATAATTTGCTTTTTTAATCTTCATACGAAAGTGGAGAAGCTCAAATGTTGCAACATTATATTTCAAATGCCAATATTTTTCCCATTCACTTAATCTATATATAATCCCTTTGCAGATACTTTGTCTCCTCCTCACAACTTGTTTTCCCACCTATCTTTGTATCATCAGCAAATTTGGCTACTAGGTGCAATCAGTGCCTTCATCCAACTCGTTAATATAGATTGTAAATAACTGAGGCCCCAGCACTGATACCTATGACAATCCACTAGTTACAGTTTGCCTAAATTAGAATGACGCATTTATCCGACTCTCTGTTTCCTGTTAGTTAGCCAATCTTCTATCCGTGCTAATATATAGCCACCAAACCTTGAACTCTTATCCTGTACAGTAAACTTTTATGTAGGACCTTATCAAATGCCTTCTGGAAATCCATCTACACCACATCTACAGGTTCCACTTCATCATCACTGCTATTTACATCTTCAAAGAACAGTAGAAACATTTTCAAACACGATTTCTCCCTCTTTATCCGTCCCTCCTGGTCCTAAAACTTCCCAAATCCTCTGGCCTATCACGGGGTTTTGTATAACTGCAGCATAAAATCTCCTCAGTTGTATTCTATTCCCCTGGATATAAAGACCAGCAGCCCCTGAACCTTTTTCGATTATTTTCTGTCCCTGTTCATGGAATTTTAATGATCAATGCACCTGGACTCCAAACCTTTTTGGACATCTCTGTTTTTAGCTTTTCACTATTTAGAAAGTACCCTGATCTATCATTTTGGTCCAAAGTGGATGACCTCACATTTGCATACACTGAAGTCCATTTGCTACAGTTTTGCCCATTCACTTAAACTATCAGTATCCCTTTATAATTTTAGGCGTTCATCTACACAGCCTACAATGCTGCCTATTATTTGTATGCCATTACCTAAGTCGGTAATCAAAATTGTGAATCTTTGAAGTCCCGACACAGAGCCCTGCAGCACACCGCGTCATATTCTGCAAATATCAGTATCTACACATTATAACCACTCTGTCTCCTGCCGCCAAGCTAATTTCCTAACCAGCTCAATAATTTGACCTCAATGCCGTGTGCGTCCGCCTTGCATAACAGTCCCTTATATAGGCCATTATCAAATGCCGTCTAAAAGCCCAGAAAAATAACATCTATAGACATTCCCCGGTCACTACTTTAGTCACCTCTTTAAAAAATTTAATCTGGTTTGTCAGCATAATATATCTTTCACAAATCTATGGTCTCTCGGATTAACTAAATATTCTCTAGGATTTCTGTCACACTATCCTTAATTGTAGAATTTAGCAATTTCCCGACAGCAGATGTTAGGCTAACTTATCTATAATTCCCCAGTTTCCCTCTTCGCCATTGTGAAGTAACGGAATGACTTGCGTAATTTTCAAATCTACGGGAACGGTTCCTGAATCTAGAGATCTTTGGAAGATTATAGGTGGAGCCTCTGCATTGTGATCACCAACTTTCTTTAAAACCCTAGGATGGAAACTATCTGGTGCTCGGCATTAGTCACTCTTCAGTGCCATTAGTTTCTTAATTACTGTTTTGTTTTAAACTTTCGTTTGAATATTATTTCCTTAGTATTTTCGACAAGCTACCCTATTCGCCTGCCATAAATTGCAGTTCATCTTCAGGCCAGGAAGATCCGTGCATCCTTGGATAAGTATGCACATTACTGCCATGTTTCTAGATCTGAAAATTTCTAAGATAATTTTCTTCGAGTCTGTTCCATAATCTATACTTTTCAGTTATATTTTGTGTTCCTTCTCACCATAATTTAAAGCCCTCAATACTGGAAGTATCGTTGAACTTCTCCTCAACACTGTCCATTGCATCATTGCTCCTATGGTAACCAGAACACGACGTGAAGCACCAAATGCGTCGTCACTAGAGTATAACTAAAGTTCGAATAGCGCTATTCCAATGCATATCCTTGCAATTAATCGCGTACTTGAGTAAATCTGTCCCTGTTGCATCACTGCCTCACCATATCTAACTCCCTTGCACTTTCTCATAAAGGGATCCCTGAAAGCTGGCAATCATCAATGCGCTTCGAATACCCACTGGTTCGCGGCCCCCATATTTCAAAGCAACAGTGACATCAAAACAAAGGAGTCAGTCCCATATTTCTTTGTCCGCATCCGGACTCAGGTCCTCCACACCCGTATCTCTTACCAACCACCTCCGAGCTGCCTTCTCCAGGGAAGTTGAGGCGTTGTACAGTGTCTGCCCTTTCACCGTCTGAACATTGTTGCTGCTATCATCAAATCGGCTCCCCTGTTTCCGGTTTTGCTCGTGTCCATGCACAAATCGCCCAGAAAGAAAGGCACGTGAGTGTTACACCAACTGCTCGCAGTTCACTAAAGTGGCTGCGGTCCTGCAACTGCTGAATTCGTTTCCTAATTCGCGCAGCCCTGTCGGTATTTGCTCCAACACCAACTCCCTTTGTATCGCTCTGGGAGTATAGGCACCAGGCTCACAACTGAGATCGTGCAGTCGGCCGACCCATAAAACTCTGCGATTTTTCTTCGTACATTTTCTCGTCTGATCGCGGTGACCACGCCCCCATAATCTACATTCTCTAAGTCAAGGCCCACAATACGGTTGGCGCACCCAAAGTTTTCAGAGAAATGGTGGATAAAGAGGCTACGTGATCTACAATTTCAGGAACTCCCTGTGATTCCCGGGGCGCAGATTCATTTGAAGCAGTTGCCTCCAGGACCTGCTCTGATGGGAAGCTCTAAGGCTGTAAGGCCGTCGCATCACACGTTTCGCCCTCTACCCACCACACCCGATACCATGGTTCTTTGTGTAATAAATGCTGTGTGCAATTTCAAGAGACAATGCCATGCTATTCGAAGACATGAGTACTTTTTCTTCTGGTACAAGGCAAGTTTGCCACTTTGGTAGCAAAAATAGAAAAGCAGAGTATTACTTAAATGGTGAGAGATTTGGAAATGGTGTTCAGAGGGACTTGGGTGTTCCTGCAGGCGAACAACTGACAGTAAGAAAGCAAATAGTATGTTTGCCTTTATTGCAGGAGGATTCGAGTGTCAGAGTAAAGATGTATTTCTGTCATTACGTAGGGTCCTGATGAGCCCACGCTTGGAGTATTGTGTACAGTTGTGTTCACCTTACCAATGGAAGAATACACTTGCCATTGAGAGAGTGCAACGAACGTTCCCCAGACTGATTCCCGCGATGGGGGGATTAACTTATGCGGGTAGACCAGGCCTATATTCACTAGAGTTTAGAAGAATGAGAGGTGATCTCATTAAATACATTTAAATCCTTACAGGTTTCTACAGGGTAGATACAAGGAGGACCTTTCCCTTGGCTGCAGAGTCTAGGACAAGGCTCATAGTCTCAGAATAAGGAGACGGATATTTAGGACTAAGATGAGATTACATTTCTTCACTCAGAAATTGGGGAATATTTGGCATTCTCTACATGGCGGTTGTGGAAGCATTGATTAAATTCAAGACAGAGAGCGGCAGACTTTTGGGTATAAATGGAATCAAGAGATATGGGAATAGTGCAGGAGAGTAGTACTGAGGTAGAATGTCAGCCATGATCTAATGGAATGGCGGAGCAGGATTTGGGGCCGAATAAACTTCTCCTGCTCCTATTTCTTACATCCTTAAATCTCCAATCTACCGTGTCTGTTACCTGTACAAATAATGCTATGAGCTTTGTCAAGCACGATCATTCCTCCTGAGAGTTTTGCTGCTGCTCACAGATTGGACTACTATTGGACATATTGTTGTGAATGGTGCTGCTGCTCATAGATTGGACTACTACTGGACATATTGTTGTGAATGGTGCTGCTGCTCACAGATTGGATTACTACTGGACATATTGTTGTGAATGTGAAAAGAGCTTACATTGACAGAATGCTTTTCCTGCAATAAACATTCCTAACATGCATCATAGAGGCATGCGGAAAGACAAGTAAATAAGTAAATATGGAAACTAAAGATTTGTCAACGAGCGGGTTTCATTTGGGTCTAGAAGGATGAGAGGGGCGTGGAGAAATATAGGATTATACATGGTAGAAAGAGGAATCTTAGCATTCTTCCTTGTGATCTGGATGTGATAGATTATGGAGTAATTTTACAAAAGCCACATTGATAAGATTTGATTAAAATTTACATAGGTATCGTACTGTACCTTACCCTGAGTAAGTCAAAGATGAGAATGGAAGACACTGCCCTACAACAGTAACACTTGTATTTATATAGCACATTTCAAATAGAACAGAATATCCAAGGGCATTTCGTAGAAGTACAATTAGAGGCAAGTGGACCTCAGCCAAAGAAGTGGACAATAGGAAGTGTGGCCATACGTTCAGTCAAAAAATGTGTTTAAGAACATAATAAATAGGAGCAGGAGTAGGCCATTTGGCCCCTCGAGACTGCTCCACCATTCAATAAGGTCATGGCTGATCTGATCATGGCCTCAGCTCCACTTCCCTGCCTGCTCCCCATAACCCTTAAAGGCAGAGACGAATGGAAGGTGGAGGAGGTAACTGATAATAACAGCAACTCGTGTGGTCGATATGGATGTTACTTTTGTGAACTTACAAATGTATTCGACAAGCTTCCACGTGATAAATTGTTACCACGAATGAGAGCGCCTAGAATTGGAGGCAACCTATTGTCTTGGCTAGGGAATGTGTTAGTTGGTTGCAAACAGACAGTAGAGATAATGTGTATGTACTTTATTGGCAGAATGTGAATAATCGTGTCTTCTGAGGATCTGTATGTGGCTGCAGATTTTTATTATGTTGACGTATGACTTGGATGAGGGAATAGCGAGCCGTATATCTAAGTTTGTTGACGAGAGTAAGTTAAGTGGCAAAGTATATAGTATAGATGGGAGCAACATGTTCCAAAGGCGCTGATAGATTGAATGAGAAAAGCTGTGGCAGAAGGCTTTCAATGTGAGAAAGTGTGATCATAGTCCACTTTTTACCTAAGAAAGATACATCAGCGTGTTTTCTTAAAGCCTGAAACTAGTGCTGTGGATTGGCATGGAGATTTACATGTCCTTGTCCAGAAATCGTGAAAGGCTACTGGACACTTACACAAATAAAATAAACTAATAGTCTTTATCTCAGGAGGGCTGGAATGCATGGTGGACATTTTGTTACAGCTGTACAGAGCATTGGTTAGAACCCAGCTGGAATACCTGCATTAAATTCGGGGCACGGCACCTCGGGCAGGGTATATTGGCTTTGGAGTTGATGTACTACAGAATCACCAGAAGGATACTAAAACGATTGAATTTTGAGGATAGTTTACATAGACCAGACTTGTATAGCCTTGAACTTTATGATGGTTAATGAGTTTGATCGGGTCGATGATGAGAATCTATTCCCTCTAAAGGGAGATCCCAGACAAAATGGGCATAATCTATAAATTAGAGCTAACCCTTTCAGCGGTAATGTCTGGAAACACTTCTTCACACAACAGTTGAGGAAATTTGGAAATCTCTGTAAGAAAGAACTGTTGAAGCTATGGGTTAGTACATTAATTCAAAGCTCAGTTTGTTAGGTTTTTCTTATGCAGTACTACTTGCGGTTACAAAATCAAGGCAGTTAGATTAGGTAAAGATATGGACCAGCCATGATCTAACTGAAAGTGCATCAGACACGAGGGGCTGAATGGCCTGCACCATTTCCTATTGGGAGTTGTTCTCCCTTATTTTCCTAGATGGCTAAAAGCACGATATGCAATTGTGGGGCAGAGGGAGGGCGTTAATATAACGGCCGAATTCGAAGGCACACAGCTCGGGGAAAGATTGTATGTCGAGGAGAGATTATACAGAAAGGATAGAGTCGTTTTTGGAGGGATTGTAACAAATGGAAGAAAAACAAACTTGAGGTTTTGGCGGCACTACATCCAATGTAGATGAGCAAGGAAAAGGATAATTGGTGAGAGGGTTCCAGCGTGGCATAGGATATGTGCAGCAGAGTTTTGGATTAACAAGTCTATGGACGGTGCAGGATGGGAGATTAGCCCGCTGCACAGTGATATAGTCAGGTCTGGATGTGAAAAACGCATGGTTGAAGGTTTCCATATCTGATGGGCTGAGGCAATAGTGGAGGCAGCGAAAATACTGAGGTTGGATGTCGTTGATCTGTGTTACGGAGTGACTAATTTGTATAAAGAATATAATTAGGGTCTGATAGGGTACTGAATCTAATTCTGAACTAACGGCCATAGTGGGGATTGGTATTGGCGGCTAGGACACAACATGTGTGGCTGTTATTCAAGCTGATCGAGAATTAAAACTGCCGTCATCAATGTACATGTAACAGTTGATCCCATATCTGTGGATCAAAGATTCAATAGGAAGCATGTAGATGACGAATAATGGAGGGATAGGATACATCCTTGGGATTCTTCAATTTTAATGGTACTGCGGGACATGGGGGAGGGTGGGTGGTGAAGCCTTTGCTAGAGATTCTCTGTCTCCGTTCAGATAGGTAAAGGTGGACACAAGCAAGGGAAGCCCCAACAGGAGACCACTGTCAAAGCAATGAAGAGGTGACGTATTGGATGAGAGGACCGAGTGTCTGGAGCTGATGAATGCATGATTGAGGGTTTCAGAGCCAGATGGGCTAAGGGAGCGGCAGATGCCGGCAATGTTGGTCGGTGGTGGTGAAAGTAGGCATCTTCTGTAAGGGAGATGATATGAGGCCGGAACCTCATGTCAGGGAGGAATAGGGATCAGAGGTTATAAAACCTCGTATTCAGCCTGAGACAATAGCCAGGGATATGGGTGGAATTGGTGAAAAGGTTATGGTGTTTGTGGTGGGTGCAGAGATAATTGCTTCGATCCTGGCATTGTTCAATTGGAGAATATCGCAGCTAATGCAGAACTTTTCAGTAGGATAATACAGAGGTAGTGGAGGGTGGGGAGAGAAGGTGGAGAGCTGGAGCTGGGAGATGTTACTGCACTTGTACAGGGTATTAGTGAGGCCAACCTGGAATATTGTGTTCAGTTTTGGTCTCCGAATCTGAGGAAGGACGTTCTTGCTATTGAGGGAGTGCAGCAAAGGTTCACCAGGCTGATTCCAAGGATGGCAGGACTGACATATGAGGAGAGACTGGATCGACTGGGCCTGTGTTCACTGGAGTTTAGAAGGATGAGAGGGTATCTCATAGAAACATATAACATTCTGGCGGGATTGGACAGATTAGATGCAGGAATAATGTTCCTGATGTTGGGGTATACAGACCCAGGGGACATAGTCTTAGGATAAGGGGTAAGCCATTTAGGACTGAAGTGAGGAGAAACCTCTTCACTCAGAGAGTTGTTAACCTGTGGAATTGCCTACTGCAGAGAGTCGTTGATGCCAGTTCGTTGGATGCATTCAAAAGGGATCACGAGGTATGGAGAGAAAGCAGGAACGGGGTACTGAGGTGAATGATCAGCCATGATCTTATTGAATGGCGGCGCAGGCTCGATGGGCCGAATGGCCTACTCCTGCACCTATTGTCTATGTTTCTATGTCAGCAGACATGTGGAACCAGAGCTCAAGTCTGTAGATTATGTCACAAAGAGCAGTATGTAGATGAGGAATAGGAGAGGGAAATAATGGACAGCTCGGAGCTCGGGAGTTGACGGTGCAGGTGTGGTAAGAGAATCCATTGCTGTAGACGCTGTAACTACGATCAGATCGATTACAGCAATACAGAGTTAAGGTAGTCCCATCGAAAGGGGCCAGAATCTGAGATATGGAGAGGTCACGGTGAGTTGCTGCACGTTTGGAGGAGAGGATGGAGATGGAGAGTGTTGAGGCCATGGAAGTGGTTTAACCCACTGAAGAGAATCTTAATTTAAGGCCTTGGTGGACTGAGAGGCAATGAGGGTCAGTGAGGGCGAGGGTCATGAGCGATTAGGAATTGGGGAGGGGTGGATATGAATCGTTTGACATTGATGGAAGGTGGAGATTTGGTGGCCGGTCAAGAGTGAACTGGAGGAATGGAGTCAGGAGGTGGCACCGTTCTGCTTTTACTGGAGCCGTTAACCAATGTAGAATTGATCATCTGCATTAAAATAGCGGAGAGAATAATGTCAAATGTCGAGGTTCAGCTTCCGTTCCCTAATATCATGCATCATAATTTCTGGCCTCCAATCCTGAAAATAGGCTTTAACTGTCCTTGTGTCAGAGACTGCATCTTCATAATTGAACCATAGGAGGGACAGAGTGTCCATGGATCCACTGTACATGGCAGCGAAATCGGTAACATTTATCAATGAATCGGCAGGAGTGAAAATGGTCAATACAATTACATGAAAACTGTAGATGAAGCCGCTCATTATTGTTGGTTCAGTAATGTATGAACAGAACTTCAGCTTTATTCCCAAGAGAGGTCTGATCTTGGTAACGCCCTGGACTTTGAGATGTTTGAGAGTTATTCACCACGTTATTTTCATCGGAGTCAAAGGTCCTGATATATTGTGTTTGTTCAAGTGACGGAAACTAATAACAATCATCAGGGGTGCAACCGTGTCAGTGGAGACTTATCCCCTGTATAAATCACGGCCGATTGCAATGTATCAGCTCAGAGTGTCTGCCGGAGCAGGGGATTCCACTCCAACAGAAGTCGCAGCTTCTCACAGACATGGGGCATACAATAATCCTTCGGGTACAAATGATTTATTATCCTGTTATTCCAGCTGTTGGAGTTCCTGGTAAGCCGTTATCTCAACAGTCAGTTATGTAAATCTTTGTTGAATGTGCTACTGTGATTGGTAATCTTTTACTTGCTGCATGTTTTACAGTTACCTGTTCTGTTCCAGCAGTAATTGGTGGGATGTAGCTGTCTCTGCTCTTTCTGTATTGAATTGACTGCTTTATATCTGCAACGAACGTTATGTATCCAATCCAGAGAATGTTAGTACTTTGTTATCTGTATTGAAAGTATTGGAATCAGGAATCTGGGCTCAGAGCAGGTATCAGACCATCAGTTCTTTTTCTCAGTCGACAGAAGCTTCTTGACCTGCCGAGTATCTCCAGCATTTTATGTTTTATACCATACCTTCAGAAATAAGAGTTTTATGTTGTGAACTAACCTGTCCTGGAATATTATTAATGAATGTGTTCCCAGTGATTGAAATTAGACGGTCTTAGTGTTAGCTGGAGGGAGCACAGTATCAATCCTCGCCAATAACATGGTTCCGTTTAACTGGGATTTCTATAGGTATTAGTTATCACTGTGATGAAATATTATTTCACTGTACATGTATCTGATTCTGATTCGGAGGCCAGGCTACTGAACTGAGTTTGCTGCTGTAACCTTCACATCTCGTTCTCTGCTTCAGCGTTCAATGACTGTCACTAACATTCGTTACAAAATGTTTTGAGCTTATGTTGGGTCAGTTTGCACTTTGTCTGTTGGAATCAGGAGCCTTACTATTGATGTAGGGATTACAAGTAGCAGCGGTGATGTTGTCATTTTGTTAACGGAACAATCATGCCATCTAGCGCTGCGCTTTAAAATAATAGGATCATGTTTGTTACATGTATTGTAGACGGGGGGAATTGTTTAGGTAAATCGACTGATAATTGGGTGTTCTATAGAAATATTAAGCTATTCACAGAGGCTTCACCATTGAACAAACTGACTCTGAGAATAGATTCATTGAAAACGTGGCAGGAGAATAGCATGCAGCTGCAGGATGTTCAGATTGAATCGGTTGTGAAAAAGACATTGAGAAAGAGATTGGAGACAATACAGAGAGATGGAGAGGAGCGATGGAGAATTAGACTGAGAAGGAAAACTACAGGGAGGGTGAAGGGAAAGGGAGGAGAGAGCGAGGGAGAGAGCGAGGGAGAGGGTGGAGACAGAGCGAGGGGCAGCTATGTGAATAATTAATCAGAGTTAATTGCTGAAACATCCAGTACAATTATGATGAGAACATGTGCCTTGAAGGTGACATTTGAATGTTGTGCGATTGTGAGGGTTTTATTCTGTCGCTATGTGGTCCTCAGTCTGTTTTGGTAAATTGTTATTTTACGTGTTTACTGACTGAATATCTAAAGATAATTGAAATGTCGTATAGAATATAATCCTGCATTTCTTGAGCGTAATGCATTGTTAGGATACTGCATTTTTAAAACTCAGTCCAATACAAAACGAGGCTGGTTTAATTAATATATTAAATGTAATTTTAATTGTGCAAAGTAAATTTATAGAACACAGTTTGTCACCCACGAGCTGTTACCTGACACCAATGGTTGAATGTATTAATTGAGTTGTGCGACTGCGATTTATGAATTAGATTTCCTCTAACACTCTGCTGCAGGCTCAGTGTGAATCCCAGTCTCTCCTTCCACTGCATTGAATCGTCTGTTGCCTCATCCGCTGCTTCAGTTTGTCCGCTTCCCCAAACCCTGTGCTCCAGACTCCCCTCCAGCTCTTACATTACATTTTCCTTGTCTCCCTCCCAATCACACTCACTAACTCCAACTCCAGTTGCCTCTTACAGTCAGATCCTAAACCTTAAATTCATTGCCACGGCTCTCGACCTTTCCCACTTTGTGTCAGCCCCTTCAGATCTCTTAACGCAGAGAAACAAACTAAATGCCCGACCCTCTCCGTAAACCTTCCTGGCCTTTAATGTCTTTCCTCCTCCGTCTGGAGATAAAATCCGGTTTAACCCGTTGCATTCGCGCTCCATAAAACCCCTTCTCATTTCCCCACCGGCACTGCGCACACACGCATTCCTTCCAGTCGATCCGGTGCTCACCTTATTCGCTTTCTGTACCGATTACCCAATGCACTATTGATAAATGTGTTTGAAACGTTTTTCTGTCCGAAAGCACTGCCCAGTTCCAGAATCAGTTTCCACCGTTTGATGCAGCGACAAAGTCGGAAATTTCACCCAGATTCCGTCGAAATGTTGCTTTGGTTCCATGTCTGATCAGTAATTTCTCTGCTTCTTTTTCTCTCCCTTCTCGTTAACTTGGTGGCGATTGTGATCCTGTCCGTGGAAAGTGCGGTCTCTCCAAATGTATCACTCGCTACCTGGTAGGAATGGCATGCGCCGATCTCCTGGTCGTCATATCTGATCCAATATTAAGGCAGATTAGTCTGATTTATTTCCCATATTCATTCCTGCACATTACTCCCGTTTGCAGTCTCATTAACCTCATGTTTTTTTCTAGCACGATGGTTTATGTCCGACGTTTTCACTTTTGACCGATTTGTGGCCATTTGTTGTGAGAAGCTGAGAACAAAATACTGCACCGAGAGAACAGCGGCTGCGATTATCGGAACAGGAGTGTGCTGAGCTGTTTAGAGTCTGTCCCCTGGTATTTTACAAGTGCACCTTACTATATAATTGATAATGTACCCTGGGGTTGTTTTCTTAAACCGAGTTTCTATACTTCCCTCACATGGACCGCATTTGAGTTGTTTCACCGCATTTTAACACCTTGCGTTCCATTCTTTCTAATTTTGCTGCTCAATGTTCTGACGGTCAGACGTATTTTAGCGGCCAGTAGGGTCCGCAGGGAACTCCGAGGCCGCAGCAATGGAGAGAATCACAAGGATATAGAGATGTTGAACCGTAGGAAATCCATCACTTTACTCTTCAGTATAACCGGCAGTTTTATACTGTTATGGGCGACACAGATTGTAGCTTTCATTTACGAGCGAATTACAAATATTTATCCTTCCTCCTTCACTGATCCTCTTTATACCACAGAAAGCGCGGCAGGAATTCTTCAGCTTCTCAGTTCCTGCACCAACACGTGTATGTAGGTGCTGACACAAACTAAATTCAGAGAGGAGCTGCAGAACGCGGTGAAATATGCAATCAATCTAATTCTTAAATTAGTGAAACCATAGAAAGAGCTCAAAGGTTTTAAACACTCCAACATAATCCCATTTCATTATTCATCTCGTGCACTCCGCACTCGATGGAAGATATATTTTGCTTTAGGAGCATAGCGTCTTAACATCGACCTAAATCTGAATTTGTTAATATATTTTAATGATAATTAGAACCATTAAGGCGGACTCGCTCCGCAGATGACAAATGATTTGTTTCTCAAAAAGCTGGCTCTAAATAGCTCACCTGGACATGCAGCATCTGACCATCCGGAACGGAAAGGAAAATAGGCAAACCCGCCAATCAGAGTCAGTGCTGGGGTCCTGATGAGAATGGGAGCACTGCGCAGAAATGACAGTGAAACGCATGGATGGACAGACAGAGGTAGACAGATGGACAGAGGGATGGAACACTGGACTCCCCAGAGGCGGATCGGGACTCAGACCACCGTGACTGTGCTTATCTTTTCTCTTTATTTACCTTTGTCTGTCAGTGATTTTTTCTCTCTCTCCATTTCTGTGCATCTCTCCCTTTCCAAGACTGTTATGAATTCCATGTCCATAACTTGTATTTCTCAATCCCACAAACCGGCGGCTGCTCAACTCTTTCTGTCGCTCTCTGTCTCTCTCTATCTTTTACTGTCCCTCCATGTCTCCCTCTCTCTCTCGCTCTCTCAAACTTGCTCCCTCTCTCTCTCTATAAATATATATATATATATATATCTGTCTGTCTGTCTATTTATCTATCTATCTATCTATCTATCTATCTATCTATCTATCTATCTATCTGTCCCTCTTTGCCTCTACATTGTCTCTGTCTCCGTCTCTCTCTCTTTTTCTCTCTCTCTCTCTCTCTCACTCAATATATATATAGTTGCCATCTGTCTCTCCATCTCCCTATCACTTCATGTAACCACCTCGCTCTCTCTTCATCTCTCTTCCTCGGTCTCTCTCTTTATCCATGCCTCTCTCCCTCTCTTCAACTCTGTCCATCGAGATCTCCCTTTCCATATCTCTCTCTTGCTACTTCCTCCATCTGTCTCTCTCCATTTGCATCTCTCTCTCTCGCTCTCTGTCTCTATCTCTCTCGCTCTCTCTATTTCTCTCTCCCTCTCTCGATGGAGGTAGAGATACAGAAAGTGGTAGAGGCAGATGGAGAGCGATGCAGAGATGAAGGAAGATGCAGAGGGAGATGGAGAAATATGAAGTGATACATGAAGGTAGGGAGAGAAGGAGGAAGAGGTAAAGAGAAAGTGAGAAAGAGGTAGAGATGGAGGAAAAGAGAGAGAGAGATAGAGATAGGTAGAGGGTGGGAGGTAGATGAAGAGGGAAATGGAAACAGTGTTGTGAGAAATGGAGAAAGAGGTAGGGAGAGATGGTGAACGAGGGAGTAAAAGCTGGAGGAAGCGTTACAGAAATGGGGAAGGAGGAAGTGACAGATGAAGGAAGAGGTAGAGAGAGAAGGAAGAGTGGTAGCGATGGAGGAAGAGGTAGACAGAGGGTGACGGAGATGGCGAAAGTGGTAGAAATGGAAGAAGTAGAGAGAGATGAAGGAGGAGGAAGGACGATGAAGAAAGAAAAAGAGAGAGAGATGGAGAAAGAGGTAGAAATAAATGGAGAAACAGGTAGAGAGAGATGGAGAACGAGTAAGAGAGAGATGCTGAAAGATGAAGAGGGAGATCGAATGAGAGGTACACAGAGATAGATAACGATAGAGGGAGATGGGGCAAGAGGTATAGGGAAATGGAGAATTGTAGAGAGAAATACATAGAGGTAGAGAGAGAGAGAGACAGAGATATAGGGAGATAGGGAAAGAGGTATATAGAGATGGAGAATTGTAGAGAGAAATGCATACAGAGGTAGAGATAGATAGAGACAGAGATATAGGGAGATGGTGAAAGAGGTATAGGCAAATGAAGAATTGTAGCGAGAAATGCATACAGAGGTAGAGAGAGATAGAGACAGAGATATCGGGAGATGGGGAAAGAGGTACAGAGAGATGGAGAAAGAGGTAGAAGAGAAGGAGAGAGGTAACGAGAGAGTGAGAAATAGGTGAAGACAAATGGAAGAGGAGGTACAGGGAGAGATGGAGAAAGAGGTAGAGAGAGATGAAGAAAGAAGCAGAGATAAATGGATAAAGAGGTAAAAAGGAGAAAGGGTTAGAAAAGGTGTACGAGGTAGAAAATGCAAGAGGGAGAGGGAGTAGTGGAAGCTGAGAGCTGGGATGTAGAAAGCAGTATGTAGGGACTGGTATGTGGAGTGAGTTTGAATTGTATGGAGGCAGAAACGGTGGTTATACTGCACGCTGGTGGAAAGCTCGTGGATATTCAACCACGGGCTCTCTCGGCGCCCGTCTTCCCTATTTTAGCTAGGCAATCTTTCAGTCTCCAGCTTCCCCTCTGACCGTCTTGCGTTCCAAGTGTAGTCAGGGAAGGGGAATATATAGATTCACATTAGTTTAAATCGGGGCTGGACTGCCCTGTGGAATCAGAAAAACCCTTCAGTGCAGTGACCGGGGAACCTAGCACAACCTATCCACAAGTCCAGAAAACAAACCACATCGAGGAAATAAAGTTCTTCTTGTACATTACCCAATCAGACTCCTGCGTCGCTTGACGTTGTGAGTGTAATCAGAGAGATAACGGTTCGAATTTTCGATCATCCCAAACCTCCCTGGTTAGGGCAATCGGTTAATCAGTGCTCCAGCCAGACACATCAAGATCCAACTCACATATACAGACCACATTCTGCTCCAGGATTGGTCAGGAGGTGTAGGAGATGAGACTGCTGTATCATCGCATTTTACATCTGTATTCGCCCGTTGTCTCTTGTTGGCTGTTGTAAAATCGGCCTGGTTAGTCTTTAAAATAAGAACGAGGGACGAAGAGTTCAGCACACTCATTAACGCTATCCATTCTCTCTCTCACTTTGTCTATTTCTATAATTTATCGGAGCCCCTCTGTACAGGATCTGTCAATTCCAGTGAGGTGTAAGACTGTGTAACAATTGTTCTTCTGTACAGTATATGGCTCTCTCAGTGTGGATTTGAACTCTGTAATAAGTTCACCTGTGTACACTGCGTGCCTGCCAGAGTGAGGCATCAGACTATGTAAGATGTTTCCAAAGAATACATTGTGTATCTCTCCCAATGTGGACTCGGACTCTGGAACATGTGTCCCTGTATACTGTGTGTCTCTCCCAATGATATCGGACGCTGCAACACATTTTCCTTTGTATGATGTGTGTCTCCCCAAGTTTAGAGTCAGACTCTGTAACAAGTGTACCTGTGTATAGTGTGTCTTCCAGTGTGGTTTCAGACTCTGTTACAAGTGACCCTGTGTACAGTGTGTGCCTCTCCTAGTGTGGAGTCAGTCTCTGTAACAAGTGTCCCTGTGTACAGTGCGTGTCTCTCCCAGTGAGGAGTCAGACTGTGTAACAAGTGTCTCTGTGTAAAGTGTGTGTCTCTCCCAATGAGGAGTCAGACAGTGTCACAAGTGTCCCTGTCTAGAGTGTGTGTCTCCCAGTGAGGAGTCAGACTGTGAAACAAGTGTCCCTGTGTACAGTGTGTGTCTCTCCCAGTGAGGAGTCAGACTGTGTAAGAAGTGTCCCTGTGTACAGTATGTTTCTCTCCCAGTGAGGAGTCAGACTGTATAACACGTGTCCCTGTGTAGAGTGTGTGTCTCCCAGTGAAGAGTCAGACTGTGTAACAAGTGTCCCTGCGTACAGTGACAGTCTCTCCCAGTGAGGAGTCACACGGATAACAAATGTCCCTGTGTACAGTGTGTCTCTCCCAGTGAGGAGTCCAACTGTGTAACAAGTGTCCCTGTGGACAGTGTGTCTCTCCCAGTGAGGAGTCAGACTGTGTAACAAGTGTCCCTGTGTGCAGTGTGTCTCTCCAAGTCAGGAGTCAGACTCTGTAACAAGTGTCCCTGTGTACAGTGACAGTCTCTCCCAGTGAGGAATCAGACTCTGTAACAAGTGTCCCTGTGTACAGTGTGTCTCTCCCAGTGAGGAGTTAGACTGTGTAACAAGTGGCCCTGTGTACAGTGTGTGCCTCTCCAGTGTGGAGTCAGTCTCTGTAACAAGTGTCCCTGTGTACAGTATGTGTCTCACCTAGTATGGAGTCGGACTGTGTAACAAGTGTCCCTGTGCACAGTGCGTGTCTCTCCCAGTGAGTAGTCAGGCTGGGTAACAAGTGTCCCTGTGTACAGTGTCTCTCCCAGTGAGGAGTCAGACAGTGTCACAAGTGTCCCTGTGTACAGTGTGTGTCTCTCCCAGTGAGGAGTCAGACTGTGTAAGAAGTGTCCCTGTGTACAGTATGTTTCTCTCCCAGTGAGGAGTCAGACTGTATAATACGTGTCCCTGTGTAGAGTGTGTGTCTCCCAGTGAGGAGTCAGACTGTGTAACAAATGTCCCTGTGTACAGTGACAGTCTCTCCCAGTGAGGAGTCACACGAGATAACAAATGTCCCTTTGTACAGTGTGTCTCTCCCAGTGAGGAGTCCAACTGTGTAACAAATGTCCCTTTGTACAGTGTGTCTCTCCCAGTGAGGAGTCAGACTGTTTAACAAGTGTCCCTGTGTACAGTGTGTCTCTCCCAGTGAGGAGTCATACTGTGTAACAAGTGTCCCTGTGTACAGTGACAGTCTCTCCCAGTGAGGAGACAGAGTGTGTAGCAAGTGTCCCTGTGTACAGTGACAGTCTCTCCCAGTGACGAGTCGGAATCTGTAACAAATATCACTGTGCTGTGTTGTCGTTGTGTTGTTGCTGTGTTAATTAACGTGACAGCTTTGTTCAACTTGGACTTGATCTCGTTATTATTTTTAAAATGGTCATTACCGTTTTATGATGTTGAATCAATTTTCCTCCTTTCGAACTGCTAGACCTCGGTGATACGTTTAATGAGATAGAACTCAAAATAACGTCCGAGTAACTAAAACAAATCAAAATGGTGCCCGAATACTAGGCACAGTACACAATGGAATCGATTATATTAAACAAAATGCTCTCATAATATCGTTAGCAAAATGGCGCCCCCTACGTGCGCCAAAAATAAACGGTGGCCCACCAACTTAATCGAAATAGCACCCACGATATGACGCAACACTCAATGATGGCTCACTGTTTTACACAAAATGATGGCCCAATATCTTGAAGAAAATGACGGCCCTGGTATGGGTTAAATATTAAGGTAGGCAACGTATCTCCAAAAAAGATATGCATATATCTGATGGCGGTCCTCCTTCATAAACTTGCGCTCTGATGATGGGAGTAGGAGGGCAGTGTAAAGGCTCATGGATCGCAGGTATCAGCCTGTGTGGAAACCTTGACCACGTGAGACTGTTCCTCCAATCAGAAAACTGATTGTCTTTCATTCATTTAAATGACTGCATTACTTCATTACCACAGCATTTACAATAATTTCACATCTAGCGTTTATCGTGGGAATCCAATTAAATACTCACAATTCACACTTCAAAACAAATACTGTGTATTGTGAAGAAAGTGATGACATATATATGTATATTTTTATGTCCTGCAGCTTTAACATGGAAACATAGCAAATTGGTGCAGGAGTAGGCCATTCCGCCCTTCGAGCCTGCACCACCATTTAATATTATTATGCCTGTTCATGCAACTTCAGTACACCATTCCTGCTTTCTCTCAATACCCCTTGATCCCTTTAGCCGTAAGGACCACATCTAACTCCCTTTTGAATATATCTAACGAACTGGCCTCAACATCTTTGTGTGGTAGAGAATTCCACGGGTTCAAAATTCTCTGAGTGAAGAAGTTTCTCCTCACTCGGTCCCAAATGGCTTATTCCTTAAACTTAGACTGTGACCCCTGGTTCTCGCTTTCCCCAACATTGGGTACATTCTTCCTGCATCTAACATGTCGAATCCCGTGAGAATGTTTTATGTTTCAATGAGATGCCCTCTCATTCTTCTAAATTCCAGTGAATATGAGCTTAATCGATCCAATCTTTCTTCATATGTCAGTCCTGCCATCTCAGGAACCAGTCTGGTGAACCTTCGCTGCACTCCCTCAATAGCAAGAATGTCCTTCCTCAGATTAGGCGACCAAAATGTGCACAATATTCAAGGTGTGGCCTCACCAAGGCCCTGTACAACTGCAGTAAGACCTCCTTGCTCCTATACTCAAATCATCTCGCTATGAAGGCCAACATGCCATTTGCCTTCTTCACCGCATTCTGTACCTGCATGCTGTTTTGGATCGATAATAATAGACCCAGGTTCGGGATCTGGATGAATGTTAAATAAGAGACAGGGCAAATAAAGTAAAAAATAAAATACCATTTACTGAGAGAAAAGAAGCATTAATAATACAGTTTCTGAAGAAAAGAGAAGCAGGATAAGATGCAACAATGCTCACGGCCTTCCGCCCATCCGGAACTCCTCAACAAACAGCTGGTCTGGAGCACTGGGGTCCCGGCACCGCTCGCGAATCACGGTCCAAGGTGAAGTTCGAAGAGCTATGGGACAGTGCTGTACCTTTATACTATCAAATAAACATACTATTGAGCAAAACATGGGTGCATGTTGCTTATGGCCAACTCCTAATCTGTAAGGCCCCAGGTGATTGTCCACAAAGCATGAGACCTCGAGCCACGGACCGTCTTATAACAAGCTGGTGTGCGTACAAGATCGCTTTCTCTCTCTATTTATAGCAACAACATCCATGAAGCATGGAGTAGAGACATTACTGTGAATGACTAAAGATCATAATTAACCCTATGTGATTAACCCTATACAATACAATCCAACCTTGATATTTAGACATTCCAAGCAATATAATCAAGTTGAAGGCGTAATGCATCAGTTACACATTGAGTATGCGCAAGCAACGCCCGCAATCTACACCTAAGAATACCTACAAACAGTAATATCAGTAATAACGCGACGAGTAAAACAACGATCAGTGTTAGCTTTTAGAAATTGAGCTTAGCGAGTTAGGTCTAGAGTGGGAGGAAGGTTAGTAATTGTCTTGCGTACGATCAGTGTTACCTAAACGCCACTCTATACGGCCATCCCATGCTGTGTTTGAGGATGGAAGTAGCACAGTCACAGATAATGAGGCACAGAGACTGGCCAGCACGAGTTGGTAAGTCGCCATTTTGGATAGAATTCCTGTGGGAGGAAGCATAGGTATGTTAATTCAGCCCCGTTTAGTCAATTTACCCTTGTCAACACAGAGAGGAATATATTGACCAGTCCAGAGCACCCAATAAATATTTCCTTCTCCTTTCGCTAAGATTTCCCCTGCTTGTAAGGGTTTCTGGGGGTACTGCACCCACACTTTTCCGCCTTCACAAACTGTGTCCTGAGTCTGATTGTCTTTTTCAATAGTAGGGACACTAACTTTGCCTAACATGTGGCTTATGGGAGTTCCCCACTGCCCCCCCCCCCCGCAATGGTCGGTGATTCAAATTGCGCACTGCTTGTGGTAAGACCTTTAACCACCCTTGCAATTGTTCGTGGGAGCTAATATTTTAATCTGTTGCTTAAGTAGTCCATTCATGCGTTATATTAACCCTGCAGCTTGCGGATAGTAAGGTATGTGAAACATCCAATAGATCCCGTTTTCTACCGCCCACTGTTGCACTGTTTGACCTGTGAAGTGCGACCCATTATCGGACTGTACTTCTGCTGGCTCACCATATTATGTGATTCGATTCTCCAGTCCTTTAATCGTACTTTGTTGATTCGCTTTAGTCACTGGATAAGCTATCAAAAGTCCAGAATAGGTATCAATAGCAGTGAGCAAATATTGGAACCGTTGTTGCAATGGTAAAGGTCCCACATAATCAACTTGCCATATTTGTGCTGGTTGAGTCCCTCTCTTAATATGGGCACCGGGTTTTCGTTGTAGAGGAAAATGCTTCACCTTTTGACAAATTTCACAGCTGTTTATGATCTGTTTAACACCGTCCGTAGTCAAATGTAACCCCCTATTTCGTGCCCATTGTATTGTACACTGAATGCCCAAATGTACAGATTTGTGCTGGGCCCACTTGCCTATGCCATATTATTCCTCTTCCGGCTCTTTGACAGCCCGTACCTGAGCTATATTATCAACTGTGTTATTATATTCAGAGGTCTTTGAAGTTTTTTTTCATGTGAGCGTCCACATGATATACTGTTATTTTCATCTTTTGGGCTTTGGACCATATTTGTTCCCATAGGTGCTTTCCCCACAAGTCTTTTCCAGTTATTTGCCAGTTATGTTCATGCCAGTTTTGCATCCATCCCGCCATGCCATTGGCTACTGCCCTTGAGTCAGTATATATGTGTACTTGTTGCTGTTCCTCTTCTAACGCAAGGTCTACAGCTGCTAGTTCTGCTAGATGGCTGGAGCCTCCCACGCCCTCATCATGCACAATTGTCTGGGTTTTTGGATTGAAGGCAGCGGCTCGCTATCGTCGAAGGCCGTTTCGCCAGACCGCTGAGCCATCTGTGAACCAAGAATTGCTACGTTCTTCTGATATTAACTGTTCAAAATACACGCCCCAGGAGATCGGTCACTCCTGGGTTAAACTGACAGGTGACTGCGTAAGTTCAGTCTCAGCTGTTTGTGGGTATTCAGCCACATGCTCATGTAGTCGGGTGATTCCTTCTTTTCCTTTGCTTGCTCTGTCTGCGATATACCATTTCCAGCGCACTATGGAGCTTTGCTGCGCTCGCCCGACCTTGTGTGTCTCATTTTCTGAGAGAACCCAGAATATCATCGGCCTTAAGGCTATCAACAAAATCCATCCCATTTGTGGGGGACTAATTTTCTCCTGTGGGAAGCCCGCTTCCTCCAGGAGAGACAGTACCGCGTGGGGTAGGGTTCTATCTTTGCTCTGTTGCGATAACTGCGTATCCCCATGTTGCGGCGGTCCAAACCGGGCTAGCACCTTGGGAAGAGAGCCAAAACCCTCATCCCTCGTGTCCCACCCTGGTATTCTATACTTCTCTCCCGCAGGAGGAGACTGTTTCTTGTCTTTTCTCTTAAACCTTTCACCAGATCCTGTTTGTGATGCCAAAATGTTTTGAATCGATAATAATAGACGCAGGTTTGGGATCTGGATGAATGTTAAATAAGAGACAAGCCAAATGAAGTAAAGAATAAAATACCGTTTACTGAGAGAAAAGAAACATTAATAATATAGTTTACGAAGAAAACAGAAGTATGGTAAGATGCAACAACGCTCACGGCCTTCCACCCATCTGGAACTCCTCAAGGGATGGCTGGTCTGGAGCACTGGGGTCCCGGCACCGCTCGCGAATCACGGTTCAAGGTGAAGTTCGAAGAGCTACGGGACAGTGCTGTACCTTTATACTATCAAATAAACATACTATTGAACAAAGCATGGGTGCATGTCGCTCATGGCCACTCCTAATCTGTAAGGCCCCAGGTGCTTGTCCACAAAGCATGAGAGCTCGAGCCGCGGACCATCTCATAACAAGCTGGTGTGCGTCCAAGGTCGCTTTCTCTCTCTCTCTCTCTATAGCAACAACATCCACGAAGCATGGAGCAGAGAAATTACTGTAAATTACTAAATGTCATAATTAACCCGATGTGATTAACCTTATACAATACACATGCCAACTTTCAATGACGGATGTACCATGAAACCCAGATCTCGTTGCACCTCCCCCTTTCCTAATCTGTCACCATTCAAGTTCTGCCTTCCTATTTTTGCCACCAAAGTGAGTAACCGTACATGTATCTACATTTTACTGCATCAGCCAAGCATTTGCCCACACACCTAACCTGTCCAAGGCACCCTGCAGCATCTTAGCATCCTTCTCACAACTCACACTGCCACCCAGCTTGGTGTCCTCCGCAAACCTGGAGATATTACACTTAATTCCTTCATCTAAATCATTGATGTATATGGTAAATTGCTGGGGTCCCAGCACTGATCCCTGTGGTACCCCACTAGTCACTGTCTGCCATTCTGAAAAGGACCCATTTATTCCTACTCTTTGCTTCCTGCCTGCCAACCAGTTCTCTATCCATGGCAATACGTTACCCCCAATACCACGTGCTTTAATTTTGCACAACAATCTCATGTGTGGGACCTTGTCAAAAGCCTTTTGAAAGTCCAAATACATCACACCCACTGGTTCTCCCTTGTCCACTCTACTAGTTACATCTTCAAACAATTCTAGAATATTTGATAAGCATGATTTCCCTTTCATAAATCCATGCTGACTTGGACCGACCCTGTCACTGCTTTCCAAATGCGCTGCTATTTCATCTTTAATAATTGATTCCAACATTTTCCCCACGACTGATGTCAGGCTAACCGGTCTATAATTCCCCGTTTTCTCTCTCCCTCCTTTCTTAAAAAGTGGTTTTACATTAGCTGCCCTCCAGTCCATAGGAACTGATCCAGAGTCGATAGACTGCTGGAAAATGATCGCCAACGCATCCATTATTTATAGGGTCACTTCCTTAAATACTCTGGGATGCAGACTATCAGACCCTGGGGATTTTTCGACTTTCAATCCAATCAATTTCTCTAACACAATTTCCTGTCTAATAAGGATTTCCTTCAGTTTCTCCTTCTCACTGGACCCTCTGTCCCCTAGTATTTCCGGAGGTTATTTGTGGCTTCCATTGTGAAGACAGAACCAAAGTATTTGTTCAATTGGTCTGCGATTTCTTTATTCCACATTATAAAATCAACTGATTCTCTCTGCAAGGGACCTACGTTTGTCTTCCCTAATCTTTTTCTTTTCACATATCTATAGAAGCTTTTGCAGTCAGTTTTTATGTTACCAGCAAGCTTCCTCTCGTACGCTATTTTCCCCTTCCTAATTAAACCCTTTGTCCTTCTCTGCTGAATTCTAAATTTCTCCCAGTTCTCGAGTTTGCTGCTTTTTCTGCCCAATTTATATGCCTCTTCATTTGATTTAACACAATCCTTAATTTCCCTTGTTAGCCACGGTTGAGCCACCTTCCGTGTTTTATTTTTACTCCAGAACAGGATGTACAATTGTTAAAGTTCATCCATGTGATCTTTAAATGTTTGCCATTGCCTATCCACCGTCAACCCTTCAAGTATCATTATCCAGTCTATTCTAGCCAGTTCACGTCTCATACCATCGAAGTTCCTTTTCCTAAGTTCAAGTCCCTCGTCTCTGAATTAACTGTGTCACTCTCCATTTTAATAAATAATTCGACCATATTATGGCCACTCTTTCCCAAGGGGCGTCGCAAAACAAGATAGCTGATGAGCCCTTTCTCATCACACATCACCCAGTCAAGGATGGCCAGCCCTCTTGTTGGTTCCTCGATATATTGGTCTAGAAAACCATCCCTAATGCACTCCAGGAAATCCTCCTCCACCGTATTGCTACCAGTTTGGTTAGCCCAATCTATAAGTAGATTAAAGTCGCCCATGGTAACTGCTGTACACTTATTGCATGCATCCCTAATTTCTTGTTCGATGTTGTCCCCAAACTCACTGCTACTGTTTTGTGGTCTGTACACAATTCCCACGAGCGCTTTCTGCCCTTTGGTGTTCCTCAGCTCTACCCATACAGATTCCACATCAACCAATCTAATGTCCTTCCTTACTAATGCGTTAATCTCCTCTTTAACCAGCAAAGCTACACCACCTCCTTTTCCTTTCTGTCTATCATTCCTGAATATTGAATACACCTGGATGTTGAGTTCCTTACACTAGGATGCCTTCTCATTAAAGCTTTAATGTTCTTGAATTGGAAAAAACAAAGTTTTTTTTTCCATTTCGGGCATCCCTTTACGGTGTAGAATCAGGCCCAGGCCCTTCCACTGCATTAACGGGTTGTGTTGGTCCCGACCAATGGTCCATGCTTCATTAATGGCTTGGAGTAAATTGGTCCATTTAGCTGTCGACGAGATAGTTATCATCATAGGCAGTCCCTCGGAATCGAGGAAGACTTGCTTCCAATCCTGAAGTGAATTCTTTGGTGGTTGAACAGTCCAATACGACAGCCACAGACTGCCACAGATGGGACAGATAGTCGTTGAGGGAAGGGGTGGGTGGGATTGGTTTGCCCCATGCTCTTTCCGCTGCCTGCATTTGATTTCTGCATGCTCCTGGCGTTGAGACTAGAAGTGCTCAGCTCCCTCCCGGATGCACTTTCTGCACTTAGGGCGGTCTTTGGCCAGGGACTCCCAGGTGTCAGTGGGGCTGTTGCACTTTATCAGGGAGGCTTTCAGGGTGTCCTTGTAACCTTTCCACTGCCCACCTTTGGCTCGTTTGCCATGAAGGAGTTCTGCATAAAGCACTTGCTTTGGAAGCCTCGTATCTGGCATGCGAACCATGTGACCTGCTCAGCGGAGCTGAACGAGTGTGGGGTGTTAGCCTGGATGAGGACGCTGATGTTGGTGCGTCTCTCTTCCCAGGGGATTTGTAGGATCTTGCACAGACATCGTTGCTGATATATCTCCAGCGACTTGAGGTGTCTCATCTACATGGTCCATGTTTCTGAGCCATACAGGAGGGCGGGTATTACTACAGCCCTGTAGACCATTAGCTGGGTGGTAGATTTGAGGGTCTGGTCTTCGTCATCAATGTCTGCCTTTGTTGATAAGGGGCTCCCGTGGTATGGGAAATTGTCCACGTTGTCGAGGGCCACGCCTTGGATCTTGATGACTGGGGGGCAGTACTGTGTGGCGAGGGCATGCTGGTGCTCGTCCATGACACAGTATGTACCTGGGCACGCCTCAGCAAACCTTGTAAACCGTTCAAGAACTATTTCTTGATTGCTTCCTGGTTCATTCTGACAGCCTCAGAGTCGGGAGCGACCCCTTGGTTTTGGCCATAAACTATACAGAGCTGCTCACTATATACAGCAGGAAAAATAAAAGAACAAATTATTATTTAAATGGAGAGAGACTACAAATGCTGCGGTACAGAGGGAGCTGGGGGTCCTTGCATAAGAAACATAAAAAGTAAGTATGTCGGTAGAGCAATTAATTATGAAGGCAAATGGAATGTCGTCCTTTATTTTAAGGGTGATGGGGTATAAAAGTAGCCAAGTCTTGCTACAAATGAACAGGGCGGTTGTGCGACAACACCTGGAGTACTACGGACAGTTTTGGTTTACTTATTTAAGGAGGGATGTGTTTGTATTGCTCGCAGTTCAGAGAAGGCTCACTCGTTTGATTCCTGAGATGAAGGGGTTGTCATATGAAGAATGGTTGGGCAGGTGGGGTCTATAATCATTGGAGTTTTGAAGAATGAGAAGTGATTTTATTGAAACATTTGCGATTCTGAGGGGGCTTGACAGGGTGCAGACTGAATGTTTCCCATCGCGTCGCAATCTAAAACTAGGGAGCATAGTTCAAGAATAGGTGATGGTCCATTTACAACGGAGATGATGAGGAATTTCTTCTCTCAGAGCGTCGTGAAATTTTGGCATTCTCTACCACAGAGAGCTTTGGAGGCTGGGCCGTTGATTATATTTAAGGAGGGAGGATGTAGACAGATTTTTAAACAACAGGTGAGTTAGTTATTGGGAGCCGGCAAGAAAGTTGTGTGAGGCGAAGATCATATTAGCCATGATCTCATTGAATTTCAGAGTAGTCTCAAGGGGCCAACTGACTTATTCCAGCTCCAATTCTTATGTTCTTATTTCAAACGCGGTATGATGGCTTACTCCGGTACAAATTCTGATTTATCCAGTGCAATATTGCGAACGAAATACAATGAAAAACCTCGGATCAATAAAATGTAATCCCTTCCTCAAATTCGATTACTAAATTTAGATTAGAACAGTATTGTAAAAGGTGCGGTAGGAATGTGTTACTGTGTTACCAGACTGACATACTAAGTCCGTGTTAGTTAATGAAGGATATTGAATTAACAATCTGTAACTGAGGTTCTCATAAAATCTGGTGAGACTGTAGGAACATCTAATGTTCTTTTTTGCCAAGAAATATAAGGCTGGATAGCATTTGCTTACTCAAAATACTTGAGGAGTAGCTCAGGTGCATTGCAAATAAAACATGTGGCCTTATAATAGAAAACAGAGCAAATGTTTTTCCAGTTCCTTTTTGTGAGTGAGTGAAAGTGACACTGAAATACAAATGGAAATAGGTGGGTGGAGTTCGAGTGCAAACATTGTGCATCTTTACAAATCTCCACATGCTGCCAAACCGCAAAATAAAATTGGAATACAAGCGCTACGAAATTGATAGATGCTTTAACGGTGGGAAATTAGAGTAAAACGTTGGCGATTAAGAGTAAATGCTGAGCACAACGGCCACTTTGCTTAATGAAAGACATTAGTGTCCACTCACTTTGCATATCTATACCTCAGTCATGTGGTCAAATCTAGAATACTGAAGGAGTAAGTGGAGTCAAAATAATGAAAATGACATGTAGTTTGAATTGCCTAGAAACCAGTACATTTTACTCACTGTTGCAAATGTTACAAGGCGGGGTTTGTCGGTATGGAGAGAGGAAGAAAAATTGAATGCCAATAAGTAACAAACGTGCAACAATTCATGCTGCAGTTAATAGCGATTATTTATGTTTCCAACAGAAATGCATTGTTTCAGTTAATCAGAATTAATCAGGAGCTATTAACCTCATACAATTCAAATCATGACAGTAAGAACAGAGCATGAGAACTAAGGATGAGGTTAAATGTGTTAACTCAAAAAAAGAAGCTGCAATCTTTCCTAGATCCTTTTAACCGAGGGTAATATTGATCAATTCATTCAGAGGAACACTCATGTATTAATAGAATTGAATTCAAGCCGCTTAACATAAATAGAGTTATTGTAATGCTCCATCTAACATGTAAATAGGTGGCTGTATTGAGGGACATATTTCAAAACAAGCAAACCTGGGACTGAGCAGGAAAATGAAGACATACTTATTAATTTTGTTGGAGCATAGGACATTTATGTCCTACAGCGGAGAAATGAAAAGTGGAATGAGGCTGTCAACACTTGCACACTGAGGGAAATGTTCGGTCTAAATATTTCGTGCTGAATGGCGTTTGATGGCTCTTTATTAATGCTTTGTAAACTATCATTATTAGAGGTATTGATTTTTAATTATATTGCATTATATATTGTATTGCAAATAATACATAGAGATAGTTCATAAATATATTTCTATAGAGATGCAACGCAAGCAACATGCTAAACAAAACAAAAATCAAGGAGTTTAATCACAGGACGATAAGTAGTAGATTAGTTGGTGAATATTAGTGTTTTAGCCTTTAAGCTAGGGGAAAATTGTTCAACACTGGGCTAAAACTGTAACTTGCGATTACTTTACTTTACTGAATTAGTTCCTTAAACTAGATAAACCAATTAATGAATAAAACTAAAATAACTCATTCGAAATAATAAAAATAATAATAATATCAATTAACTAATCAAATCAATAAACGAGATTTAGTAGACATGCAGGGCGTGTGGTATGCCGTACCTGCAGCACGTGGGACTTTGCGGAGTCTAGCGAGTTCCTGAGCACCACATCTGCGGTAAGTATCCACAGCTCAAGCAACTTCGGTTCTGAATTGTTGAGCTGGAGTCTGAGATGCAGACATTGCGAGGCATTAGGGAGGTGGAGAGTTACCTGAACTGTTTGTTCCAGGAGGCAATCACACCTCTTAGTACTTTCGAGTTCCTCAATGGTCAGGGAGAGGAGGGAGCGACTGAAAGTCAAGAAGGTATGGGCCCAAGGATCTAGTGATGGAAGAGCCTCGGACATTGATTTAGACCAACAGGAATGGAATGTTTGTTACATATGACGATGAGAGCAAGGACCGTAGGGTAACATGAGCAAACTGGGAATGTCAAAATCGTTCAGGATGCCATTCAAATGGGAGAAGTGAAATGCATATGTTAGTGGTAGCGGACAGTATAGTCACAGGGGTAGACATTGTTCTCTGCAGCCGCTACCGGGTGCTAAGGTTGTGTTGCCTGCCAGATGACAGGGTTAAAAATATCTCCTCACGGCTGGAGAAGAGCTTGGAATGATAGGGGGCGGACCCAGTCGTCCTGATCGATGTAGGAACGAACGACATAGGTAGAACAAGGAATGAGGTTCTCCTGGCGCGTGCATGAGGAACTAGATTCGAAACTGAAACGTAGAACTTCACAGGTGATAATGTTTGGATTGTTATCTGAGCCTCGGGCAAATTGGCATTGGATTAAACACATTAGAATGTTAATGTTTGGCTGAAAGAGTGTTAGAAGGAGTTTCAATTCATTGGGCACTGGGACCAGATATGGAGAAAGAGGGAGCAGTTCCATGGGAATGGGCTTCACGATAATCCAGGCTGGGACGAATGTTCTGGCGAATAGAATAACGAGGTTGGTAGAAAGGGCTAGAAACGAATGAGGGGGCAGAGCGGGGCCGGGGGGGGGGCTCGGTGGCGAGTGACAGGATTCAGGAATGGGTAAATTCAAAAGCAGTAACAGAAATATCAAGGCTGTAGATCAGAGTAGTGATCTGGCTAAAGATAGGCCGAGTGGGTCAGGAATGGAAAGAACAATTAACAAAGGGCACCAGTGACTAAAGTTACATCAGGGAAAACTAGAAAAAAGTTCCAAAGTTAATTGTACTATATCTGAATGCACGCAGCATTCACAACAACATTGATGGATTAATAACGCAGAGAGAAATAAACGGGTTCGATTTATTAACCACTACAGAGATGTGCATGCAGAAGGAACTAACTATTCAAGGATAATTGACTTTTAGAAAGGACAGACAGGATGGAATATGAGGAGAGTTCGTGCTGACAATAAAGGAGGGAAGAAAGATAGAGGGAGAACGGATCTTGGGTGATAAAAACAAAATGTAGAGTCAGTTTAGGTGGAGCTACGGAACAGCAATGGGCAGAAAACAAAAGTTGTATAGACTATAGGCCCCCTTTGTGGTTGTAGTTTCGGGCAGACTATATAAATCACAACATTACACATGCATGTTGTAATATATGCACCTGTGAGAATGCTCACATGTTTGCAGAGCTGTTGAGCGGGTTAAAAAGTCACGTGATGATCACAAGACACCATAAAACCCCAGACAGTTGGCTTCACGGAATCCACGAGTATGCCTGGTGGATAAACTGGCAACGCTAACTCTGATTATGAAACCTTTTGTTAATAAGCCAACTAGTTCTTAGCAGCAATGTGTTGCAATGATATCTCAAGGAAAGAACCCATGAAGCAAATGCATGACACAAGCAAAAAAAGGTCAAACGGTAATCATGGCATACTTTCATCTACATTTAGACTGGGCAAAACAACTTCCAGTAATATTGTGGAAATAATTTTCTAGATCACCATTTTGAGGAACCAATTGGGGAACAAGCTATTTTAGTTCTATCACTGTACAATGAGAAATTGTTAATTAATAATCTTGTAGTAAAGGGATGTTGATGGAAGAGATACCATAAAATGATTCTGTTATATTTTATTTGTAATCGATCCAGATAACTGCACATCTAGATTCTTAAACCTAAACAAAACTGAACAAAGCAAACTACATAGTTATGAATGACGATTGGGTTAAGGTAGATTGGGAAGCAGCATTAACAGGTATGATGGTAGAAAAGCTATGCCTAGCATTTAAACACTTATTATATAATTTACAACACATATACATTACTTTAATGCATAAAAGTACACGGGAAAAGTGGCCTAACTGCAGCTAACAAGAGAAGTTAAAAATAGTATTAGATCAAAGGAATGGGCTAATAATATTTCCAAAAAAATTATGAAGTCTGAAGTCGGGCGGACTTCAGAATTCAGCAAAGGAGGACCAATATATTGAAAGGGAAAGAGGAAAAAAAGAGTATAAGTAAATTAGCAAAATATAGAAACAGATTGAAAACGTTTCTATAGCTATGTAAATAGGAAGAGATCAGTGAGTATAAACGTGGGCCCATTAGAGGCAGAAATTAGAATGGACAATAAGAAAATAGCAGAGGCATTTCACAAATAATTTGTATGCATCATCACAGTAGAAGACACACCAATATTTTGGAAATAATGGTGAACCAATGGTGTGGAGAGAAAGAGGAACTTAAAAAATCCGACTAAATAAAGACAAAATACTGGAGAAATTAATGGAACCTGACGACCTGCATTCTAGTGTTTAAAAGATGTAGCTTCAGAAATAGCGGATGCACGGATATTAATCTTCCAGCATTCTCTGGATTCTATAACCGTCTCAAAGGATTGAAATGTAGCAAATACAACTCAGCTACTTAATAAATGAGGAAGATAAAAATGGGGATAAGTATGCTTGTTAGTCTGGCCAAAATTAGGCACAATGCTATAATGGATTACTCGGGGTGTGGAAACAGGCCATTTTGAAAATCGTAATATTATTAGGCAGATTCAACATGGTTTTATGAAAGGGAAATCGTGTTTGACAAATCTGTTCGAGTTTTTTGAAGATGTAACGAGTATGATGGATAAAGGGCACCAGTGAATTTAGATTTTCAAAAAGCTTTCGATAAGGTGCCACACAAGTGATTTTGCACACAATTAGGACTCGAGACTGGCATCATATATTAGCATGGATTGAGAATTGGTTAACGGACAGAAAACAGAGTGTAGGAATAAAAGGTACTTATTCGGGTTGGTAGATTGTAACTCGTGAGCTGTCGCAGGTTCAGTGCTTGGGCCTCAGCTGTTTAAAATCTATATCATTGGTCCAAAAATTGCAGCTTGAGGCTTCCCGCAGGCTCAATCCTCTGACCCCCGAATATGATCAATACCCACATGCAGCCCCTGTGCACAGGGACAATTCCATTTTGAAACGGCAGAATCTTGGGCTATGCCTGACTTCATGCCACCCAGGAACGCTGTGCGTGCAAAGCCTGTGGCTTCATTCAGAATTTAGTCCCGCCCACAAGACCTGTCAAAAAAGCCAATTTGTAAAAGCCACGCCCCCGATTATTTTTACTGTTCACAGTCTGCAGGATTCAGAGTTGCTGGAAAACATTTAAGGTAAAATGTATCTGAAGTGGAGCTATCGAGCTCTGTTATAATTAAAGGGTTAAGAATGGATCTCGGCATTACAACGAGCTGACGTAGGCTTTTGTAGTTGTTATGTCTCGAAATAAGTAATGTGATTGAGTACTGTAGCCGTGAGTAAGTGTGACATAGTCTCTTTATTCTAACTCCAGAGTGACGGTACAGCATGGGAGGCCTGCTTATATACAGTGCTCCGAAGGGATGCTGGGATCCCTTGGGATTCCAACAGATGCGCCCTCTGGTGGCGGTGAAATGCTGGTTATATGGTTTGCATACATAACAACACTCCCTCCCAAAGTCATAAGTACACTTATTTACAGGGTGAGACAATCTGGGGCATTTCGCTCCCTTGTCGATCGTCTCACTACAAATGCAGGTGAGTTTTTGGTTTTTCGCTGGGCTGCTGCACAGTTGGGCTTGCTGGGCTGCTGGGGATGATATGTTCAGCTTCGTTGTCAACCGTGATGTCGGTTGCCACTTGTGTGTGTGTCGGAGGGTCACAGTTGGTGGTGTCCTCTTCAGGTTGCTCGTGGCTGTCTGTGAATCGCAGTTAGGTTTGGTCCAAATGCTTTCTGCAAGTTAGTGCATTTGCGAGTTTGACCTGAAATACCCTACTCCCTTTGGCTATGACAGTGCCAGCAAACCATTTGGGACCATGTCCGTAGTTGAGTACAAATACAGGATCATTGATTTCAATATCACGTGACAAATTTGCGTGATCATGGTACATGCTTTGTTGATGCCGCCTGCCCTCGACGTGGTCATGGAGATCAGGGTGGATGAGACAGAGCCTTGTTTTGAGTGCCCTTTTCATGAGCAGTTCAGCAGGGAAAACCTCAGTGAGCGCGTGGGGTTGAGTGCGGTAGCTGAGCAGGACTCGGGATAGGCGTGTCTGCAGGGAGCCTTCTGACACGTGTTTCATGCTTTGTTTGATAGTTTGGACTGCCCGTTCTGCCTGGCCAATGGATGTGGGCTGGAACGGGGGTAGATATGACGTGCTTGATCCCATTGTGGATCATGCATTCCTTGAATTCAGCGCTGGTGAGGCATGGCCAGTTGTCACTGACAAAGAAATCAGGCATGCAGTGGCTGGAAAACATGGCTCGTAGGTTTTCGATGGTGGCAATGGACTAGCTTAAAGATATTACTACACGCTCAATCCATTTTGAATAAGCATCCACAAAAACAAAAATATTTTACCTAGAAACGGACCAGCGAAATCAACGTGGATACTAGACCATGGTTTGGAGGGCCATGACCATAAACTTAGCGGTGTCTCCCTGGGTGCTTTGCTCAGTTGAGAGCAAGTGTTGCATAGGCGCACGCAAGACTCCAAATCTGAGTCGATGCCGGTCCACCGCACATGGGATCTGGCTATCGCTTTCATCATTACTATGCCTGGGTGGGTACTGCGTAGATCACGTATGAACATCTCCCTGCGTTTTTATGGCAAAACCACATAATTACCCCACAAAAGACAGTCCACCTGTATGGACATTTTGTCTTTACGCCGCTGGAACGGCGTGATCTCTTCATGCATTTCCACTGGGATGCTGAAGCAGCTGCTAAGAAAATACATTGTTTTACAAGGAAAAGTAAAGGAATCTGGCTGGTCCAGGTTCTGATCTGGCGAGCCGCAACGAGTGACTTTTCGTTTTCAAATGCATTCATCACCAAGAGAAACTCTGCAGCGCAGTTCCCTGTGCCTTGCCTTGGCTGTGGTGAATTACATAGTTATATGCAGACAGCGTGAGTGGCCACCTTTGGATGCGAGCACAGGCGTTGGTATTAATATCTTTGCTCTCTGAGAATAGTGGTATTAATGGCTTATGGTCAGTTTCCAGCTCGAACTAAAGCCCAAACAGATACTGATGCATTTTTTTACCCTGCAAACGAATGCTGGAGCTTCTTTCTCAATCATACTGTAGGCCCTTTCGGCCTTGGACAAGCACCTAGATGCAGAAGCGACCGGTTGCAATGTTCCCAATTCATTTGCTTGTTGTAACACACACCCGTCCCCGTACGAAGACGCATCACAAGTTAGCACTAAACGTTTACAATGATCATACAGGACAAGCAGTTGGTTGGAGCATAACAGATTTCGGGCTTTCTCAAAAGCTGCCTCTTTTGATTTCCCCCATACTCGTCATCTCCCTTATGTAGCAACACATATAGAGGTTCCAGCAAGGTGCTTAACCCGCGTCGGAATTTAGCAAAATAATTGAGGAATCCCAGGAACGACCGCAGCTCTGTCACGTTCTGCGGTCTCGGCGTGTTCTTGATGACCTCCGTCTTGGCATCGGAGGTTCTGATGCCGTCTGTCGCGATTCTTTCCCCTAAGAACTCTACCTCTGGCACCAGGAAAACACACTTCTAGCATTTCAACCTGAGTCCCACGCAATCTAGCCGACTTCGAACCTTCCAGTTCCTGCAAGTGTTCGATGGCTTCCCGACCTTTGACCAGGATTTCGTCCTGGAAAATCATGGTGCACAGATCTGATTTAGCAGACTCTCCATGTTCCTTTGAAAAATAGCCACGCCCGATCGAATCTCAAATGGGCATCTATTGTAGATGAACAAACCTTTGTGCGTGTTGATGCAGGTGACACCTTTCGAAGATTCCGCCAGCACCTGTATCATGTAGGACGAGGTCAGCTCCAACTTGGTGAACGTCTTTCCTCCTGCCAGCTTCGCAAGTAGATCGTCTGCCTTGGGTAGCAGGTACTGGTCCTGCAGCGAAAAACGGTTAATCGTTATATTATAGTCCCAGCAAATTCTGACTGTGCCATCGCCCTTGAGAACCAGAACAATCGGACTGACCCACTCGTTGAACTCCACCGGCGTGATGATGCCCTCTCGTTGCAGCCTTTCTAGCTCGATCTCCATTTTCTCTTGCATCATATATGACACCGCCCTTGCTTTGTGGTGGATCGGTCGCGTACCGGGAATCAAGTGGATCAGCACCTTCACCCCCGAGAAACTTCGAATGCCTGACTCAAACAACAACAGAAACTTGCTCAGAACCTGGGCACATGAGGTATCGTTGATGGACGAAAGCGCTCGGATGTCGTCCCAGTTCCAGTGGTTGTTTTCCCAGCCAGCTTCTGCCGAACAATGTGGATCATCTCCTGGTACTATCCATAGTGGTAGTTCGTGCACTCCTCCATCATAGGAGAATTTTACTGCTGCACTGCCAATTACAGGGATCAGCTCTCTAGTGTAAGTTCACAGCTTGGTGTGAATAGGGCTCAGCTTGGGCCTTTGTCCTTGTTGCACCACAGCCTGTCGAAGACTCTTTTGCTCATGATGTACTGACTCGCACCCGTGTCCAATTCCATGGATACTGGAATTCTGTTCAGTTCAACTCTTAACATGATCGTTGGATATTTTGTGGTGAAGGTGTGTACCCGTAGACTTCTGGCTCCTCAGTTTGAGTCTCTAGTTCAGTTTGATCCGCCATGGATCGGTCTTCCTCTGCAGCGTGGTGGTTAGCAGGGTTTGCAGCTCATCTGCATATTCGCTAGAGGCGCCCAATTGTTCCACAGCCTTTGCACACATAGTGTTTGAAGCGGCATTGATGGGCTTGATGTTCGCCTCCGCTGCGCCAACAAGTTGTCAATTGCCTTGCATTAACACCTGATGGCAGACTCTGAGTCTTCTGAGGTCGTGCAGCTGCAGGCGTGTAAATTCTGCCATATACTTTCCTGCCTGAAAACGACGTTACTTTGTGTACAGTATTTGCCGAAGCATCTTTTGCTGCGAAATTTGTTTGGTGTTATCGCTGTTGTACATAAATGCCAGGGCTATCGTTATGGCTTAGCTCAGATTTGGTATTTCAGCAGTCAGTATTTTGCGAAGGATAGCCTCATGGCCAATGCCAAGCACCAAAAAGTCCCTTTGCATTTGCCCCAGGAATCCATCAAATTTGCACTATCCTGCAAGGTGCCTTAGTTCAACGACGTTGCTCGCCACCTCCTGGCCTTCAGACCGTTGACATGTGTAAAATCGATACCTTGCCATCAGAACGCTCTCCTTCAGATTTAGGTGCTCCCGGACCAGCGTGCACAGTTCTTCATATGATTTGGTTTTTGGTTTCACCGGAGCAAGAAGATTCTTCATGAGGCCATAGGTTGTTGCCCCACAGACAGTGAGGAGGATCGCCCTTTGTTTGGCAGCGTTCGCACTCCCTTCCAGCTCGTTGGCAACGACGTATTGGTCGAGTCGCTCCACGAAGGCCTCCAAATTATCCCCTTCTGAGAATTTCATCAGGATACCAACAGTTCTCTGCATTCTCTGCATGGTTCGTTATGTCATCGCCAGTTTTTATGCTTTGAATAAGGCAATGTCGACTTGAGTAAGTGTGACCTTAGTCTCTTTATTCTAACTCCAGAGTGTTGGTACAGCGTGGGAGGCCTGCTTATATACAGTGCTCCCAAGGGATGCTGGGATCCCTTGGGTCTCCAATTGTTACGCCCTCTGGTGGCAGTGGAACGCTGGATATATGGGTTGCATACATATCAGTAGTCGTCAACTTTCTCAAGGTGTTTAAAGGGAAATAACATGTCAGAATGATTAATTGTTAAAGCTGTGTAACTCGAGGACAATTATAGGAGGCCAGGCTGTTGAACCACAGGAAGCCCAGGGGGTTAGCAACAGGGGAAGGGGTCAAAAGTGACACAATGGAAAAACTCCACCTGGGCAAGACAAGAGAGATAAGATAACATTCCAATGTGCTAATGAACTTTTGGGACAGAGTGAGGTATACGGAAAAGTACTGGAGATAGGCATGGTCAGGATTGTACCTTTACTTTGAGTGACAAGATTTTTGACCATTCAAATCAATGTATGTCTCATGTATTGAACGTCCGGCCATTGTAGGCCAAGGAACTGTATAAAAACCCTGTGTTTTCCTTTTTCAGGGAGAGCAAGTGAAGTCATCGCAGCAACAGATTAACTGCAGATTTGACCCTCCCTTGCAAGCAAATTAAAACTACTTGAATCTTTACTCCAGTGTTAATTTTAAATACAGTGCTCCCAAGTCTTAGTGAGGTCTTGCCTAGAATATTGTGTTCAGTTATGTTCTCCTAATCTGAGAACGACGTTCTTGCTATTGAGGGAATTCAGCGAAGGTTCACCAGACGGATACCCGGGATGGCAGAACTGACATATGAGGGGAGATTGGATCGACTGGGCCTGTATTCACTGGATTTTGGAAGGATGAGAGAGGATCTCATAGAAACATAAACTTCTGACGGGACTGGACAGGTTAGATGCAGGAAGAATGTTCCCGATGTTGGGGAAGTCCAGAACCATGGGTCATAGTCTAAGGATAAGGGGTAAGCCAGTTAGGAGTGCGATGAGGAGAAACTTCTTCACTCAGAGAGTTGTTAACCTGTGGAATTCCCTACCGCAGAGAGTTGTTGATGCCAGTTAATTGGATATATTCAAGAGGAAGTTAGATATTGCCCTGACGGCTAAAGGGATCAAGGTGTATGGAGAGAAAGCAGGAAAGGGGTACTAAGGTGAATGATCAGCCATGATCTTATTGAATGGTGATACAGGCTCGAAGGGCAGAATGGCCTATTCCTGCACCTATTTTCTATGTTCCTATGTTTAATACTCCACTACAATTGACTCTGCAGGCAGGGTCTCAAGTGGGCGATGGACACCGGCAGTTAGAAGCCATGTCAAAGGCGTGAGTATGTTTTAATTACCACGCACAATTAGGACACAGGCAGAAATCTGTCTGATGTCAGCTGCCTGAGAGATCTGAATCTGCAGGTCTGGCCAAGACTTCAAGTAGTCAGCGGAAGACCCAGGTGAAACAATTGCGATAGATTATATTGAAGTGTGTCTGTGTAACGTTGCGATTGATAATTGTTAAGGTTGCATGTAATGGTCTCACTCGTCAGGAGTAAGTAAGGGACGTACCACTGACAACCGATAAGGTTGCAAGTATCAGTCTTACACAGGGGGAGTAAGTAAGGGACGTACCGCTGACAACCTATAGTCATGGGAAGTGAAAAGCTCGAGTGGGGACCAAGCAGACGAAAATTTAAAACTAATTGAAATAATGATTAAACAAAATTTGAAACCAGACGACTACCCGCTGAAGAAAGAAAATGGTGGGTGTTGGAAAAGAAACAAAAGGAGGAGAAAGTCCTCATTTAATTACTCGCATCTATTATGAATTAAGTAAACGGACTAGACTATTGCCTGACAAAGCGACAAAATAATCTGACAGTAGATGTGATGACGAAAACATCCATCAAGACACATGAAAAAGAACAACTGCCAGTAGCCTCCAAAATTAGAAACAGTGGGGGGTGGGGGGTGCGGAGGTTAGGACACCCGAAGTCTGTTATGTAGTGGAAATGTAGGGAGAGAGAGGCTCTTTGTAATGCAGGAAATGAGGGGTCGATGTTAGTTGCTGCCATGACCGTTTAAAAAAAAGAGCAGGAAGCAATTCTAAAAGGAGATATTCAGTGGGAATCCAAACCATGAATTGTAGGCATTTAGCAGAAAAAGTGCTAAAAACTACAGGGGGCAACAGATTATGGTGCAGATTATAAAATAAACTAAATGGTCCGAAACTGAAAAGTGTAAAGGAACAAAGTGTAGAGTACATGACCACAGACCCCTGAAGCTAGTAGGCTAGTTAGATAAGGTGATTAAGAGTGCATACAGAATACTTGCCTTTATTAGTCGATGCATGGAATACTGGAGCAGAGACGACATGCTTGAACAGTAGAAAACTCTAATTGGGTCACCACATTACAGGAAAGATGTGATTGCACTGGAAAGGGTGCAGAGGAGATTTATAAAAATGTTGCCTGGACTGGAGAATTTTGGCTGTGCGGAAACATTGGAGATGCTGGGTCTCTTTTCTTTGGAACATAGGAAGCCTAAGGGGAGACTTTATTGAGGTGTATAAAGGTGGGGGGCCTGGATAGAGTTGTAGGAAGACTCTGTTTCCCTTGGCGGAGAGGTCAACAACCAGTGGGCATAGTTTT
This sequence comes from Pristiophorus japonicus, assembly GCF_044704955.1. NCBI lineage: Eukaryota > Metazoa > Chordata > Chondrichthyes > Pristiophoridae > Pristiophorus > Pristiophorus japonicus. Next base: position 22,892,166 of record NC_092003.1, read on the forward strand.
AAAGTAATTGAAGGGAGTTTTAGAGGAGATATGTTAGGGATCAGAAATTGAAAATTGATTTAAGGAAAAATTGAGAAATAGTTATGACTGAATCTAACGGAGAAAAGGGAAGATCATGTTTCTTTCTTACTGTTCTTGTGTTTTTCTTTGATGTTTAAGTGAAGTTTTAGGAAAACATGTGCGACTTTTCGATTGTATGGCTGTGGCTACTCCCCCTTTTCCAAGTGGCATTGGGACCTTTAATATTGGAGTTACTGAGATTAATTAACGTATTAAAAAACAGACTCTTATTATGGCCATTATCAAATTCTGGTTGATGTAAATTGTGTGGAGCCTCTTTAGTTTTGGACATAAGGCATTTCACGTTAATAATTGGTATGGTATTAAAAAATTCTGACCAATGTATAACTGGGGAGAAAAGAATGAAATACTTTTCAAAGTTGTTTTTCTGAATGTTTATTTTGAGATTAAAAACACGGAGACTTTTACAAAAGTAAAATTCTTAACTGGAGAGTTTAAACTAAAAAGGCTGTCGGCTGAAGTCGATATTGATTGGTGTCTGTGTTTGTCAGCTTTCGAAAAAGGCAGCTGTGAACTCTGTTTTACTCAGTGCGTGATACCTTTTGAATATTGGAAATCTTCTTAATTTGAAGAGAATCACCAGAGATTCTGTTTATTTTGTTTTAAGTAGGTGACCATCGAGAAAAAGCGATATTTTTTTAAAGGGCTTAGTGGATTGTGCCTGAGGGGTCAGGATGGCACATCACTATAACGTGCAGGATGGCACTACACTATAAAGTAAATCTCAGAAGCGGGATTCGTCCTCTCCAGGGGAATGAGGAAGAAGGGGTGCCTAATGGGATACCCACGCCTTATCAGGTACAGTATGATCCAAAAGATGTGGACAGGACAAGAGAACTGGAAGAATCTCCTCGGGTCCCAGATTTGGAACTACCTCCTGTCCACAGAAATACCTCGCAAACCCCGCCAATCTGAAAGTAGTATGAGACATATCGTGAATGGTCCCGGCCGAGGTTATAGGAAAAAGGTACATTTGCAGTGGCATGGTAATCATACCACTGTAATCATCCATTATATCAAGGGTTGCAAGGACGGGAGCATGATTGTATAAGCAGTAGACTTTTATAGAAAAAGACTCATCCAAAGGCTCCTTCTCCAACGAAAAAACAGATTTGTGGGAAAAGCGAATTGTTTGTCATAAACACATCCCAGGGCCAACAAATGGGCTAATGGTAATCTCAACTCAGGTGATGTTGTACCATGATGTGCATCACAAAGTGACCCTTGTAATATTGAATCTGACCAAAGTGGGAGTACCTGGGTTGTGCAAGCCTAGAACAGCGCAGCTACATGGGAGAATGAACAAGGGATTTTGGCAGAGGGCTAATACAACCTGCACTGAGTTCAAGGAGAGTGATGGGCTTGATCGGACCTTGACAAGAATGGTGTCGAGACTAGTGGGGAGAATCAACACAGAAGGCAGTGAGGCCAGATTAATATGTTGCAACTGGATTAATGCGAAAAAGCGGGTAAACCAGATTATAGAAGGGGAACAAATGGTTTTCAACGAAACGGCTTGAAGTAATGTATGGATCTTGGTTAGTGGAACAAGCCCAAGGAAACCTGCAGCATATTGCAGAAAGAAAACTCTCTTTCTGGGTAAATGATCGAGACCTTAGGCAATCTCGACTTATTAAGACTAAGACTCTGTGCCAAGTCAGAAGGTTGGTAAAGGTGTACCCGGTGGCACGAGTATCATTTACAGGAACAACATTACATCACCCTGTTACAGGTAGTACGATATTACTCAAGCATGCCTGAGAAAAATTTAGTAGTATACAATGAACACGGGAAATTAATCAGGCTGGATGAGATAACATGAAATTGCACCATGAAGATAATTGCAGGATAGCATTTTCCTGTACGATCTGTATACAGAGGGAATGGTGAATATTGTGTCAGTACCATACACCTGGAATTCCAGTACGGTATCAATCTGACTTGTTTCATTGCTACAGCAACCTTTTGTATTACCCCAGTCCAAACTGTGAAACTTGTGGCGCGGCTTTCATTGGGTAATTATTTGTGTAGGCAAATAAATATCACTATGAGAAACGAGTTAAAAGTGTAACTGCCAAAGGGAAGAAAAAATGAATTTGGTAGTTAATTGGGCCAATTGAGGACCAAGTGAAATGGGCATTAAGCGAAATGGGCAACAGAGGGTAACACCGGCTAGACACTGAGGTGATATTTACAGCACATATGATCGAGATAGTCCGACAATCAACCACGAGAATATGTGTGGTTTTTTATGCTATCAATTGTCTAACAACAACAGACAGACACTATCGGTATGTGGCGAGGGTGGCAGCTGTTAACACATAGTCAGTATAGACCAAGAAGTTCAAGACGGAGCCCAACGGTTGAGAACCCTTTTACTAAAGGGAAGCGGTCAGACTTCGCAGTTGTCAGAAACCGGGGACGAGATCGCAAGATAAATGATGCAAGTCGAGGAAATCCGAGAGCCTAATGCTCAAACTGTCAATAAGATAAGTGTGCGACTAAATGATCTAACGCGAGAAACACATCAAGAACTTGTAGGTGCAATGTATTACTTGGTTACGAGGGAAGAGCTGATACAATGTAAACCAGAAACAGGAACATACCCGATTGGATAACAAAGAAACATAGAATGTAGGTGCCGGATTAGGCCATTCGGCCCTTCGAGCCTGCATCAACATTCAATATGATCATGGCTGTTCATGCAACATGAGTACCCCATTCCTGCTTTCTCTCCATACCCCCTGATCCCTTTAGCCATAAGGGCCATATCCAACTCACTTTTTAATGTATTTAACGAACTGGCCTCAACAACATTCTGTGGTAGAGAATTCCACAGGTTCACAATTCTCTGAGTGAAGAAGTTTCTCCTCATCTCGGTCCTAAATGGCTTACACCTTATCCTTAGACTGTTACCCCTGGTTCTGAATTCCCCAACATCGGGAACATTCTTCCTGCATCTAATCTGTCCAATCCCGTCAGAATGTTATATGTGTCAATGAGATCCCTCTTATCTTCTAAATTCCAGTGAATATAAGCCTAGTCGATCCAGTCTTTCTTGATACATCAGTCCTGCCATCCTTGGAATCAGTCGGATGAACCTTCGCTTCATTCCTTCAATAGCAAGAATGCCCTTCCTCATGTTAGAAGACAAAAACAGCACACAATACTCAAGGTGTGGTCTCATCAAAGAACCGGTACAACTGCAGTAAGACCTCACTGTCCCCATACTCAAATCCCCTCGCTATGAAGGCCAGCATGCCATTTGCTTTCTTCACTGTCTACTGTACCTGCATGCCTACCTTCAATGACTGATGTACCATGATATCCAGGTCTCGTTGCACCTCCTCTTTTACTAATCTGTCACCATTCAGATAATAATCTGCCTTCCTCTTTTTGCCACCAAACTGGATAACCTCACAATTATCCACATTATACTGCATCTGCCATGCATTTGCCCATTCACCTAACCTGTCCAAGTCCCCATGCAGCCTCGTAGCATCCTCCTCGCAGCTCGCACTGCCACCCAGTTTAGTGTCATCTGCAAACTTGGAGATATTAAGTTCAATTCCTTCGTCTCAATTATTAATTTATATTGTAAATAGCTGGGGACCCAGCACTGAAACCTGTGGCACCCAACTAGTCACTATCTGCCACTCTGAAAAGGACCCGTTTATTCCCACTCTTTGCTTCCTGTCTGCCAACGAGTTCTCCATCCACGTCAATACATTACCCCCAATACCATGTGCCTTAATTTTGCGCACTAACTTCTTTTGTGGGACTTTGTCAAAAGCCTTGTGAAAGTCCAAATACACCACATCCAATGGTTCTCCCTTATTGTTATACTAGTTAGATCCTCAAAAAACTCTAGAAGATTTGTCAAGCATGATTTCCCTTTCATAAATCCATGCTGACTTGGACCGATCCTGTCACTGCTTTCCATATGCACTGCTACTACATCTTTAATAACTGATTCCAACATTTTCCCCACCACCGATGTCAGGATAACCGGTCTATAATTCCCTGTTTTCTCTCTCCTTCCCTTTTTAAAAAGTGGGGTTACATTAGCTGCCCTCCAATCCATAGGAACTGGACCAGAGCCCATGAAATGTTGGAAAATCGCCACTAATGCATCTGCTATTTCGAGGACCACTTCCTTAAGTACTCTGGGATGCAGACTATTAGGCCTTGGGGATTTAACGACCTTAAGTCCCTTCAATTTCCCTAACACCATTTCCTGACTAATAAGGATTTCCCTCAGTTCCCCCTTCTCGCTAGACCCTCGGTCCCCTCGTATTTTCTGTCTTCCTTAGCGAAGACAGAACCAAAGTATTTGTTCAATTGTTCTGGCATTTCCTTGTTCCCCATTATAAATTTCCCTGATTCTGACTGCTAGGGACCTACATCAGTCTTCACTAATCGTTTTCTCTTCACCTATCTACTGAAGCTTTTGCAGTCAGTTTTTATGTTCCCTGCAACTTACTCTCATACTCCACTTCCCCCCTCTTAATTAAAACCCTAGTCCTCCTCTGTTGAATTCTAAATTTATCCTAGTCTTCAGGTTTGCTGCTTTTTCTGGCCAATTTAGGTGCCTCTTCCTTGGATTTTACACTTTCCCTAATTTCCCTTGGTAGCCACGGTTGAGCCACCTTCCCTTTTTTATTCTTAGACCACACAGGGATGTACAATTGTTGTAGTTCATCTATGTGATATATAAATGTCTGCCATTGCTTATCCACCGTCAACCCTTTAGGTATCGTTCTCCATACTATTCTAGCCAATTCACGTCTCATACTGCCAAAGTTTCCTTTTATACGTTCAGGACCCTAGTCTCTGAATTAATGGTGTCACTCTCCATCTTAATGTAGAATTCTACCATATTATTGTAACTCTTCCCCAAGGGGCCCCGCAAGATTGCTAATTAATCCTCTCACGTTACACAAGACCCAGTCTATGATCGCCTGCTCTCTAGTAGGCTACTCGACGTATTGGCCCAGAAAACAATCCCTTATATATTCCATGAATTCCTCCTCCACAATATTGCTACCAGTTTGGTTAGCCCAATCAATATGCACATTAAAGCATCCCATGATAACTGCTGCACACTTATTGCACCCCTCCCCCAGTGTTTGCACCCACCTCTACCCCAGTGTCTGCATACAACCCTCCCCCAGGTTCTGCACCCACCCCTCCGCCAGTGTCTGCAACCACCTCTCGCCCAGTGCCTGCATACACCCCTCCCCCAGGTTCTTCACCCGACCCATCCTGCAGTTTCTGCACCCACCCCTCCCCCAATGTCTGCACCCACGCTCTCCCAGCGTCTGCATCTACCCCTCCCCCAGTGTCTACACACACACCAGTGTCTGCACCCACCGCCTCCCACAGTGTCTGCACCCACACTTCACCCAGTGTCTGCACCCACCCCTCCCCCAGTGTCTGCATCCACCCCTCCCTCAGTGACTGCACCCACCCCTCGCCCAGTGTCTACACCCACCACTCCCCCGGTGTCAGCACCCACCGCTTCCCCAATGCCTGCACCCACCCTCCCCAATGTCTGCACCCACCCTCCCCCAGTGTCTGCACCCACCCTCGCCCAGTGTCTGCACCCACCCCTCCCCCAGTGACTGCACCCACCTCTCGCCCAGTGTCTGCACCCACCACTTCCCCGGTGTCAGCACCCACCACTTCCCCAATGTCTGCATCCACACTCCCCCAGTGTCAGCACCCACCCTCCCCCAGGGTCTGCACCCACCCCTCCCCCGGTGTCAGCATACACCGCTTCCCCAATGCCTGCACCCACCCTCCCCAATATCTGCACCCACCCTCCCCCAGTGTCTGCACACACCCCTCCCCAAAGTCTGCACCCACCCTCCCCCAGTGTCTGCACCCACCCTCGCCCAGTGGCTGCACCCACCATTCCCCCGGTGTCAGCACCCACCACTTCCCCAATGTCTGCACCCACCCTCACCCAGTGTCTGCGCCCACCCTCCCCAAGTGTCTGCACCCACCCCTCCCCCGTGTCTGCACCCACCCTCCCCCAGTGTCTCCACCCAACATTCCGCCAGTGTCTGCACCCACCACTCCCCCGGTATCTGCACCGACCCCTCCCTCAGAATCTGCACCCACCCCGACCCCAGTGTCTGCACTCACCCCTCCCCCTGTGTCTCCACCCACCCCTCCCCCCAGTGTCTGCATGCTCCCCTCCCCCCAGTGTCTGCACCCAACACTCCCCCAGTGTCTGCACCCACCCTCCCCCAGTGTCTGCACCCACCCTCCCCCAGTGTCTGCACACAACTTTTCCCCAATTCTGCACCCACCCCTCGCACAGTGTCTGCACCCACCCCTCGTCCAGTGTCTGCACCCATCCTCCCACAGTGTGTGCATCCACTTTTCCCCAGTGTCTGCAATAAAACACACAGAGAATGGGATGTCCGGCCCGGGCCTCACTCTAACTGCGATTTGAGTTAGTCTCCAGTCTCAGTTCTTCGATATTATCATTTCATAGATTCAGGGGGAGAGTCGCCGTGAGACGGTGATAGTTGCGACGATACCCTGCCTCACAACACAAACCTCAAACGCCAGTTTCTCCAAATCAGCTGGAATAAGGCGTTTGTAAACTGTTGAACCAGAGGAGATGGAATAAGGTCTGAGATTGACAGGGAAGGGACTATATAGACTGGGATATTCGTGATTGTTATTTAAAAGCTTTTGATTCCTGGATGCCTTGGATAAGTATCATGTTTGTACATTCTGTTTGTAGCCACAGATTGTTGGAGACCACTGACCAGCACGCACATGGTGCTGCTCAGGTATAAAAGGCCAGCTATTTTGAGAGTCAGGCACTTTGGGCCTAAATAAAGCAGAGCCAACATTGTACCTTGTTTAGTTAAACAGTACTCAGTTTGATCCTTTATTGCATACATAACATATGGCGAGGACAATACAACAATCTTTGTTTGCAAAATGAGCACTATTGGATTTTTAGAGCGCTTCGTGGAGGGAGAAGATTGGGCATTCTTTGTGAGCCATGTGAACTAGTACTTCAAGGCCAAAAAAATGAAGGCGGTTGACGATGCAGATCGGCGCCGGGCTGTGTTCCTCACTGTGTGCAACTCAAAGATCTGCAGTCTGATAAAAATCAACTCATACCTAGTGATTCAACAGAGAAAATGTGTGAGGAGTTGTATACATAGGTACGGGAGCAGCTCAAGCCAGATGACGGCATCTTCATCTCGAGATACAGGTTTTATATGCACAATTGATTGGAGGGGCAGAGCACGGCAGAATTGATTGCCAACCTGAGACGTCTAGCTGGACCGTGCAAGTTCGGGACGGTGTTGGCAGACATGCTGTGGGACTTCTTTGTTATTGGTATCAATCACGAGGTGATCCTGTGCAAACTTCTGGAAGTGGAGGAGTTAGATTTAAAAAGAGCCCCCCAGATCGCTCAATCATGTATGACGACAGACAGGAGTCTACAGCAAATAGCAGTGAAGAACTGAACCTCGGCAAGTATTGTAAATGCAATTGATTCAGCGTTCGGCAGAATGGCAAATGGCAGGACCTCTCCGGCTGCATTTGCGAAACCAGCGGGAATGTATCCGACTTCTGTGTGTTGGCATTGTGCGGGAAATAATCGGCACTAGCAGTGCCGATTTGAACAATATAATTGCAAAGACTGTCTGAGATTGGGGCATCTCCAGCGCAAGTGTCCGCAGACGAGCAAGCGAGCTGCGACACACCACATGGAGGATCGGGATACGCAATCCGAGATGCCAGAGGAGGAAGTGTAAGGACTACTCATTCAGAACCAAGAGTAAGCCAATTTTGATTAACGTGAAGTTTAATGGGATACCGGTATCGATGGAATTAGACACGGGGGCGAGTCAATTGATCATGAACGAGAGGGCATTTAATAAGCTGTGGGATACAAAGACTGTGAGGCCCAGGCTGAGCCCTGTTAATGCCAAGCTGCGCACGTTCACCAGAGAACTGATAAAGGTGTGGCAGTGCACAATTTAACATGTTATATAACGGTGCAGTTCAGGAGTTAACACTGTAGATTGTTCCAGGCAATGGCCCAACGCTGCTTGGCAAGACCTGGTTGGAGAAAATCAGATTTGACTGGAATTATATAAAGCCATTGTCGACAGAGGAACATACATGTGCCCAAGTATTGAGCAAGTTCCCGTCGCTATTCGAACTGGGTATCAGCAACTTCACGGGAGCCAAGGTGCAGATCCATGTGCACTCAGATGCAAGACCCGTCCATCATAAAGCTCGGGCAGTGCCGTATATGATGAGGGAGATGGTCAAAATTGAACTGGACAGACTGCAGGTTGAAGGGATCATATCAACCGTCGAATTTAAAGAATGGGTTAGCCCCATTGTTCCTGTGCTGATGGCACAGTCAGAATCTGTGGAGACTACAAGGCTATGATCAACAGGGTTTCAAAACAATATCAGCACCCGTTACCGAAGGATGATGATTTGTTTGCGACGCTAGCAGGAGGGAAGTCGTTCATAAAACTGGACTTGACATTGGCCTATGTGACATAGGAGTTAGTCGAGAAGTCGAAGAGACTTACGTGCTTTAACAAGCATAAATAACTGTTTATTTAGCACAGGTGCCCTTTCGGAATTCGCTCGGCTGCAGCAATATTCCAGAGGAATATGGAAAGTCTACTGAAATCCATTCCGAGAAGAGTCGTGTTCCAAGATGACGTCCTGATCACCGGTCGTCCCTCCAAGGAACATCTGAACAACCTGGAAGAGGTTTGACTGCGTTTGGATCAAGTGGGACTCAGACGGAAATGCTCGAAGTGCGTCTTCGTGGCGCCGGAGGTCGAATTCCTCAGGAGGAAAATCGGCACTGATCGCATCAGACCTACTGACGTGAAAACCAAGGCCATCAAGAATGCAACCAAGCTGCAGAATGTGATGGAGCTATGTTCGTTCCCGGGTCTACTCAACTACTTTGGTAACTTCCTACCTAAATTGAGCACCTTACTAGAACTATTGAGAAAAGGTGACAACCGGGTGTGGGGCGCATTGCAAGACAGAGATTTCGAGAAAGCCATCAATCTGCTTTGCTCGAACAAGCTGCTGGTACATTATGATCCATGTAAACGTTTAGTTTTTTCCTGTTACGCATCGTCATATGGAATTGGTTGCATACTCCAACAAGCCAATAAGTCAGGGAAACTTCAACCTGTTACGTATGCATCCAAAAGTGTGTCTAAAGCAGAAAGAGCCGACAGCATGGTAGAAAAAGAAACTTTCGCGTGTGTGTACGGTGTTAAAAAGATGCATCAATACATTTTCAGTCTGAGGTTCGAATTAGAGACTGATCACAAGCCGCTCATTTCATTGTTTTTTGAGAGCAAAGCTATCAATACCAACGCTTCATCCCGCAACCAAAGGTGGGCACTGACAATATGTGCCTATGATTATGTCATTCGCCACAGGCCTGGCACAGGGAATTGTGCTGATGCTTTGAGCCAGTTGCCGTTGCCCACACCGGAGGTGGAAATGCCAGAACCGGCAATTCTAATGTTAATCATGGATGCTTTTGAGAGTGAAGGAACCTCTGTCACAGCTCAACAAGTTAAGACCTGGACTAGCCAATAGCCAATTTTATCGGTAGTAAAGGGTTGCATCCTCAAAGGGGATTGGTCTGCCATACCTAAGCAAATGTGCGAGGATGCCAAACCATATATTCGTTGCAAGGACGAACTATCTATTCAAGCAGATTGCATATTATGGGGCAATGGAGTTGCAATTCCCAAGAATTGGAGCGAGAAGTTCGTGCGTGAGCTACACAGCACACATCCTGGTATAGTGATGATGAAGGCCCTCGCCAAGTCCGACGTATGGTAGCCAGGAATTGATTCTGAGCTGGAAGCATTCGAGCATCAATGCAACACTTGCATGCAGCTCAGCAAAGCACCAGCGGAATCGCCGCTAAGTCTGTGGTCATGGCCATCCAAACCTTGGTCCAGGATCCATGTAGATTTTGCAGATCGCTTTCTGGGCAAGATATTTTTATTGATGGTGGACAGTTATTCGACATGAATAGAATGCACAATCATGTTCGCTTATTCGAAGTGGATAGAATGCATAATCATGTCATCCAGTACCTCCACGGCAACCATAGAGAATCTCAATTTCATATTCGTGACACATGGTCAGCCTGACATAGTGGTGCGCGACAATGGGTTGTGCTTCACCAGTCAGGAGTTTCAGGAGTTTTTGAAACTTAATGGCATAAAACATGTAAGGTCAGCAACGTTCAAGCCTGCATCCAACAGGCAGCAGAACGTGCAGTACAAGTTATCAAGCAAAGCATGAGGAGAGTAACCCAAGGGTCACTACAGATACGCTTGTCCTGCATATTGCTGAGTTACAGGGCAAGAGCCCACGCACTCACAGGGGTCTTGCCTGCTGAACTCATGGTGAAAAGAAGTCTTAAGACCAAGCTATCTCTGGCACACCATATTTAAATAATCATGTTGAATGCAGAAGACAAAGTCAACAAGGGTACCACGATCGTGCAGCTGTGTCACGTGAGATTTTGTTAATGACCTGTATATGTGTTGAACTATGGTGAGGGTCCCAAATGTACCGCTGGCACGGCCATGGCAAAGGAGGGCAACAGAGTATTCGTTATTAAGCTCAAGAATGGGTAAAAATCCAGGAAACACATGGATCAGACAAAGCTGAGGCACATAGACGAGCCAGAGCAGTCGGACGAAGAAAACATCGACCAACCACCCTACCAGTTGTCTTCAGAGGACTCAAGGGTCATCAGTGAACCCGGAATTCCCATCACGGATCTGTTCAATAACAATGGACTTGCAATTCCTGACTTGGCCACTGCCAACCCCAAAAAGTCAGTCATCCAGCCACCAGCCACAACAGATCCGCACATTCAGCCAAGGCTGAAATCGAACTGAGACGGTCAACCCGGAAGTGCAAACCACTGGACCATCTCAACCTGTGAAAGACTGTGATAAGATTTCAGAGGGGGGTATTGTCATGTATATCCATTCTGTTTGTAGCCACCAGATGGCGTGATTGTTGGAGGACACTGAGCAGCACGCACATGATGCTGCTCAGGTATAAAAGGCCAGCCATTTTGAAAGTCAGGCATTTTGGGACTAAATAAAGCAGAGCCAAGTTTGTACCTTGCTTTGTTAAACATTACTCAGTTTGAATCTTATTGCGTTCATAACAATATGAATTCCGAGTCTGTAAGGGTTTTTGGGGAGCGCTGAGTATCGATTATATTGTCGAGAAAACAATGTGAAATTGGCTGTTGCAGAAAGCTGGAGGTGGAGCTGCAAGATCAGAGGCCGCGCTCTGCTGTGTCTCTCAATCTTGATTCTGTTGCCTCCCTTGCCGAATCTCTCACTCTGGATCCTCCTCTTCCCGTCTCTCTCAATCTGCACTTTCTAAGTCAGGTCGGGGCCAGCTCAATGAAAAGGAGCAAGGAGCAGTTCGTTTCTCATTGAGCGACAGTTTGAGTGAAGAATCGTCATGTTTGGCCGAGGTAAAGGAGTCAAAGGACTGGGCAAAGGCGGAGCCATGCGGCACCATAACGTGCTCCTTGATAACATCCAGGCATCACCAAACCCGCCATTCGCCGCCTGGCTCGCCGTGGCGGTGTCAAGCGGATCTTGGGCCCAGTCTACGAGGAGACCCGCGGGGTACGCAAGGTTTTCCTGGAGAATGTGATCAGGGACGCGGTCACCTACACCGAGCACGCCAAATGCAAGACAGTCACTGGATGTGGGGTACGCTCTGAAACGGAAGGGCCGCACTCTCTATGGATTCGGCGGCTGAACAACTCGACCCTTTCCACCCAGCACAACACAAAGGCTCTTCTGAGAGCCACCCACCGCCTCACAGAGAGAGCAGTGACCTGGGGATGGAAGTGTGGACAGTTTGGTTGGGACATTATTTCAGCTATTTAATTAATGGAAAGAGAAAAAAGTCATGGATTTATATCGCGCCTTACACGCCACTGGACGTCTCAAAGCCAATGAAGTACTTTTGGAGTGTAGTCGCTGCAGTAATACGGGAATTATTAAATATTTTAGAACAATATTTTAACATGAATGATCAGAAACTCGATCACTGTCAAAATGAGAGGACGGGGATAAACAATCTCCTTTACCCAGACATTACAGTCTCCCCTCACAGATAACCCTGTCGTGTTGCGAGATTCCTGTGTGACAACCGGTTAAACATAGAAACATAGAAATATAGAAAATAGTTGCAATGAGTTCATGGCTGAACATGCAACTTCAGTACCCCATTCCTGCTTTCTCGGCATACCCCTTGATCCCCCTCGTAGTAAGGACTATATCTAACTCCTTTTTGAAAATATTTAGTGAATTGGCTTCAACAACTTTCTGTGGTAAAGAATCCCACAGGTTCACCACTCTCTGGGTGAAGAAGTTTCTCCTCATCTCGGTCCTAAATGGCTTACCCCTTATCCTTAGACTGTGACCCCTGGTTCTGGACTTCCCCAACATTAGTAAGAACATAAGAACATAATAACATGAGAATTAGGAACAGGAGTAGGTCATCTAGCCCCTCGAGCCTGCTCCACCACCCAACAAGATCACGGCTGAGCTGGCCGTGGACTCAGCTCCACTTACCCGCCCGCACCCCATGACCCTTAATTCCCTTATTGGTTAAAAATCTATCTATCTGTGATTTGAATATATTCAATGAGCTAGTCTCAACTGCTTCCTTGGGCAGAAAATTCCACAGATTCACAACCCTCTGGGAGAATAAATTCGTTCTCAACTCGGTTTTAAATTGGCTCCCCCGTATTTTGAGGCTGTGCCTCCTAGTTGTAGTCTCCCCGACCAGTGGAAACAACCTCTCTGCCTCGACCCTGTCTATCCCCTTTATTATTTTAAATGTTTCTGTAAGATCATCCCTCATCCTTCTGAACTCCAACGAGTAAAGACCCAGTCTACTCAATCTATCATCATAAGGTAACCCCCTTATCTCCGGAATCAGTCTAGTGAATCGTCTCTGTAACCCTTCCAAAGCTAGTATATCCTTCCTTAAGTAGGGTGACCAAAACTGCACGCAGTACTCCAGGTGCGGCCTCACCAATGCCCTGTACAGTTGCAGCAGGACCTCCCTGCTTTTGTACTCCATCCCTCTCGCAATGAAGGCCAACATTCCATTCGCCTTCCTGGTTACCTGCTGCACCTGCAAACTAACTTTTTGGGATTCATGCACAAAGACCCCCAGGTCCCTCTGCACTGCAGCAGTTTGTAATTCCTCCCCATTCAAATAATATTCCCTTTTACTGTTTTTTTTTTCCCAAGGTGGATGACCTCACATTTTCAGACATTGTATTCCATCTGCCAAATCTTAGCCCATTCGCTTAACCTATCTAAATCTCTTTACAGCCTCTCTGTGTCCTCTACACAACCCGCGTTCCCACTAATCTTTCTGTCATCTGCAAATTTTGTTACACTACACTCTGTCCCCTCTTCGAGGTCATCTATGTATATTGTAAACTGTTGTGGTCCCAGCAGCAATCCCTGTGGCACACCACAAACCACCGATTTCCAATCCGAAAAGGACCCATTTATCCCGACTCTCTGCTTTCTGTTAGCCAGCCAATTCTCCATCCATGCTAATACATTTCCTCTGACTCTGCGTACCTTTATCTTCTGCAGTAACCTTTTGTGTGGCACCTTATCGAATGCCTTTTGTAAATCTAAATACACCACATCCATCGGTATACCGCTATCCACCATGCTCGTTATATCCTCAAATAATTCCAGTAAATTAGTTACACATGATTTCCCCTTCATGAATCCATGTTGCGTCTGCGTGATTGCACTATTCCTATCTAGATGTCCCGCTATTTCTTCCTTAATGATAGCTTCAAGCATTTTCCCCACTACAGATGTTAAACTAACCGGCCTATAGTTACCTGCCTTTTGTCTGCCCCCTTTTTTAAACAGAGGCGTTACATTAGCTGCTTTCCAATCCGATGGCACCTCCCCAGAGTCCAGCGAATTTTGGTAGATTATAATGAATGCATCTGCTATAACTTCTGCCATCTTTTTTAATATTCTGGGATGCATTTCATCAGGACCAGGGGACTTGTCTACCTTGAGTCCCATTAGCCTGTTCAGCACTACCCTCGTGATAGTGTTGTCTCAAGGTCCTCCCTTCCCACATTCCCGTGACCAGCAATTTTTGGAATGGTTTTTGTGTCTTCCAATGTGAAGACCGAAGCAAAATAATTGTTTAAGGTCTCAGCCATTTCCACATTTCCTATTATTAAATCTCCTTTCTCATCCTCTAAGGGACCAACATTTACTTTAGTCACTCTTTTCCGTTTTATATATCGGTAAAAGCTTTTACTATCTGTTTTTATATTTTGCACAAGTTTACATTCGTAATCTATCTTCCCCTTCTTTATTGCTTTCCTAGTCATTCTTTGCTGTTGTTTAAAATGTTCCCAATCTTCTAGTTTCCCACTAACCTTGGCCATCTTATACGCATTGGTTTTTAATTTGATACTCTCCTTTATTTCCTTGGTTATCCACGGCTGGTTATCCCTTCTCTTACTGCCCTTCTTTTTAACTGGAATATATTTTTGTTGAGCACTATGAAAGAGCTCCTTCAAAGTGCTCCACTGTTCCTCAATTGTGCCACCTTTTAGTCTGTGTTTCCAGTCTGCTTTAGCCAACTCTTCCCTCATCCCACTCTAGTCCCCTTTGTTTAAGCAGAGAACGCTCGTTTGAGACACTACTTCCTCACTCTCAATCTGTATTACAAATTCAACCATACTGTGATCATTCATTCCGAGAGGATCTTTTACTAGGAGATCGTTTATTATTCCTGTCTCATTACACAAGACCAGGTCTAAAATGCTTGCTCCCCTGTGGTTCTGTAACATAATGTTCTAAGAAACAATCCCGTATGGGACTGCACTGGAGGGCTTGATGTGCGACTTTGTGTTTACAGGATGCAGTGACAGGGGAATTATTCCCGCCTGTTACAGACCGATCAGGGAATGGGTTAGAATTCAAACCGGAATATTAAAGAGAATGGGATTGGTGATTTATAATGGGGCACTATCGAGGTTATAAAGAGGGGGATTCTTACACTGTTGGCGGGAAATTTGAGTTTGTTTAATCTGTTCATTGATCCTCTAAAATTGACGGGCTGTTTGAAATTGACGAACTTTCAGTTTCATTTCAGTCAATCATGGCCCAGTAATCCCCGCCCTTTCTTTTCGCTCTCGGTGATTGGTTCAAACTTGATTGGCGGTCGAGCTGTGACTAATCACAGCACCGGGGCGGACACTCCCAGACACTTTAAAAGGAGGTTCCGCATTCATCACCATCGGTAGTCCCTCGGGATTGAGGAAGACTTGCTTCCACTCTGAAAATGAGTCCTTAGGTGGCTGAACAGTCCAATACGAGAACCACAGTTGCTGTCACAGGTGGGACAGATAGTCATTGGGGGTACGGGAGGGTGGGACTGGTTTGCCGCACGCTCCTTCCGCTGCCTGAGCTTGGTTTCTGCATTTCTCCGTGACGAGACTCGAGGTGCTCAGCGCCCTCCCGGATGCACTTCCTACACTTAAGGCGGTCTTTCGCCAGGGACTCCCAGGTGTCAGTGGTTAAGTTGCACTATATCAGGGAGGCTTTGAGGGTGTCGTTGTAACGTTTCCTCTGCCCAAAGACATCCAGCTGGCCAGCCGCATCCGTGGGGAACACGCCAAGACTCCCCCTGCCCGAGCTCAAAGCTTCAGCACTAAGTGCATCCACCGCTCTTTTCAGAGTCACCAAATCAGCAAAGGAAAGAGCTGTGACCGGCGCCAGGCAAACTGGTCTGTGCACTCACCGTGCCGGTCTTGTAGTTTTACTGTAACTGGGTTTATACAGTGCAGGCAGTGAATATCTGACGGTGCGGGTTTGATCCAGGTTTAAATGTGAGTGAGATGCCCAGTATAGCGACAGCGCCCGCCCAATGTGGGTCGGTAACTATAAGTGGGAGATCTGATAGTGAATTGATCCCAGTGCACATCTCGGGATAGATTCCAGAGAGAGGACGAAGTGCCTACAATCTGTATCTCACCTTTAACCCAGCTCTGAATGCGGGGATATTATTTTAAATATTTTGAATTAACCAGAGTTGTACTTCTGGTTCCATCCTGTATGTAAATTGAAAGGGTAAAAGTCTGCATGGATCAATGTGTTCAGGATATATAAACCTCTTCCTATAGAATTATTGTCCCAATAAGAGATGGTGAGCACATTAACTGCTCATTCCTTTTATACTCGGCTCAACATCCGTTCGTATTCGACTCTCCCAACAACGTTTTCAATGATGGATAGTCTCACGTTCCAGTTACGTCTGGTTTGTATTTCTCTGAAGCCATTCTCTCTCTATATTGATTCACTGATCTGAATATCGGCTAACAGCAAACCTGCGGCACTGGTTGGTGATCTGGACTTCGAGATGTTCATGCTTATAACTGAGAATGTCTGAGGCTCTTTTTTGATCAGAAAACTCCCAGCTAAATTACAGAGATTTAATATTAAATTTGAACCGGGACAACTGCGACCCGTAGATCAGTAACCAGCCGTTTCATAGATACTGTGTGTGTCTCTGAAAAGAGCCTTTGGGTTATTCGATTCAATCCAGTCTGCTTTACTTGCTCTTGGTTTTCTTGGGCAGATGCACAGCCTGGATATTAGGCAGCACCCTGCCCTGAGCGATGGTCGTTGCGGATGGCCAGCTGCAGGTGTCTGGGAATGATGCGGGTCTTATTGTTGCAGGCCGCGTTGCCGGCCAGCTCTAGGATTTCAGCGGTCAGATACTCGAGCACAGCAGCCATGTAGACCGGGGCTCTGGCACCCACACGCTCTGCGTAGTTCCCCTTCCGCAGGAGCCTGTGAACATGGCACACGGGGAACTACAGTCCGACCCCGGAGGTCGAGACTTGGCGTTGGCCCGAGCTTTATCATCGCTTTTTTCCTCTTCCAGACATTTACTTAGTCCACACGTTCAGAGAAAGAATGAGAAACCCCTCCCAAATCTGCCATTCTTATACTATCTGGAGAAATGCAGGGAGCGATCGTGTGATTGGTCGCTCTGTCGTGAATTTCATTGATCTTTTCTGATGACCAATCGCATCCTGTTTAGCCCACCAATGAAACCTGGGCGGAAATGATTTTTCTCAACAGTCAGTCCTCTCACGATTTAGAAATTGATAAAATCCTGCCAATAATTGTTAAAATTGCGGATTTTGTTAGTAACTTCACCATTAGCCAAATATTTCCAAACATGTTTTGTTTCCTTTTGTCTTAATCCATATTTCCATTGCAAATTCCAGGCTGTTACAATCAGGATTAAATTCCGGTTCAGTTTTAAACTGTCTGTAATCGGCGGGAATCACTCCGGACTTATTCTGCAACGGGACACATTCCAGCTCAATCTTTGTAAAACTGTGGTTTCACAGATTATCGATCGATCCCCCGCACAGGCGGCAGTGAGACCAGAACTGGGAGTCCTTCTGCGAAAAGAGAAGAGGGACAGAGTGTTCAAACTGTCCCGGTTCTGGTCACTGTAAGAATTCCCATTCTGGATTGTTACACTCGGACTCCAGGGTTAATAAACGGTTTGACTCCTAAGTACAATTTTCTTTTAAATTGAGAAGGGCATGAGAGAGAACGAGATGGCTAAAGTCTGAGTCTCACCCTTAAAACAAACTTCGAATTCGTCGGCAAGCGCTGTCAATGAACGGGTCTGAGAGCAAACAGAAAGAGCGACCAGGGAACTTGTATGTAGTTTACGTCAAAGCGGACAGTAAAATCGGTTATCTGAGAATTTAAGGCTAAATCTGCAGCTGGAACTGCAAAGCTTCGCACACAGTTATTCAGGAAATAATTGCAGTAAATTGTGTCGAAATGCAGATGCGTTTGTGAAGTTCTTTCAGAGAGGCTGTTGGTGGCCCTTAAAAGAGCCGTTATGTTTGGATTTGATCTCTCAGGACAGCGCGCAGTTATACTTGGAGCTGGTGTACTTGGTCACTGCCTTCATCCCTTCTGACACGGCGTGCTTGTCCAGCTCCCCGGGCAGCAGCAGGCGCACGGCGGTCTGGATCTCCCGGGAGCTGATGGTGCGGCGCTAGATGTAATGGGCCAGGCGGGAAGCCTCACCCACGATGCGCTCCAAAATATCGTTCACAACCGAGATCATGATGCCCATGGCCTTGGAGGAGATGCCAGTGTCGGGGTGAACCTGCTTCATCACTTTTTAGATGCAGATGGAGTAACTTTGCTTCATCGACTTTCTGCGCTTCTTGCCGCCCTTCAGTTGCGCTTTAGTGACCGTTTTCTTGACGCCTCGTTTTGGCGGTAACTGTTTCCCCGGCACGGGGAGCGGGCTCACCGGCCGCCATCTAGGTCAGGGCGCCCAGGGGATCGGGCTCAGCGGCCGCCATCTTGGTCAGTGCGGGTTTTACGGGGCATGCGCGGTTCCTTGTGCAGAGAGAAAGTGTGGGCGTGGCTTCAGGGTGTCTGTCAGTTTGATTGGACACATGTTTGTGACCAGATCAATGGCCCCTGATAGGGAGCCTTGTTTTGCTGATTGTTGTCTGGTGACCTTGGGGCTGGCCTCATCCTATTGGGCCAGCCCAGTCTCACTCTTTGTCCATCCCAGTCTCACACTATTGGGCCAGCACAGACTCACCCTTTTGGGCAAGCACATGCTCATCCTATTGGACCGGCCCGGGCTCACCGTTTTTGGACAGCTCAATCTCACCCTATTGGGCCAGCCCAGACTCACCCTATTGGGCCAACTCCGGCTCACCCAATTTGGCCAGCCCATGCTCACCCTGCTGGGCCAGCACAGGCTCACCCTATTGGGCCAGCACAAGCTCACCCTATTCATCATCATTATAGGCAGTGCCTCGAAATCGAGGTCTTGATTCAACTCTAAAATTGAGTTCTCAGGTGACTAAACAGTCCAATACGGATATTACAGTCTCTGTAACAGTTGGGATGGACAATAGTTGAAGGAAAGGGCGTGTGGGACTGGTTTGCCGCACACTCCTTTCGCTGCCTGCGCCGGATTTCTGCATGCTCTCGGCGATGAGACTCGAGGTGCTCAATGCCCACCCGGATGCACTTCCTCCACTTAAGGCGATCTTAGGCCAAGGACTCCCAGGTGTCGGTGGGAATGTTGCACTTTATCAGGGAGGTTTTGAGGGTGTCCTTGAAATGCTTCATCTGCCCACCTTGGGCTTGGATGCCATGTCGGAGTTCTGAGTAGAGCACTTGCTTTAGGAGTCTTGTGTCAGGCATGTGAACAATGTGGACCGGCCAGCAGAGTTGATCAAGTGTGGTCAGTTCTTCAATGCTGGGGATGTTGGCCAGGTCAAGGACACTAACGTTGGTGCCTCTGTCCTCCCAGGGGATTTGCAGGATCTTGCGGAGAGATTGGTGATGGTATTTCTCCAGCGATTTGAGGTCAAATCTGTCACCAAGCTCATGGTCCACAGGGCTGTGTAATATCCGCCCTCCTGTATGGCTCAGAGACGTGGACCATATACAACAGACACTGCACCCTATTGGACCAGCACTGATACACCCTATTGGGCCAGCCCGGGCTTACCCTACTGGGCTACCCCAGACTCACCCTATTGGGCCAGCACAGGCTCACCCTATTGGGCCAGCCCAGGCTCACCCTATCGAGCCAGCCCAGGCTCACGCTATCAGGCCTGCACAGAAGTCCCAGTGACCAGCAGAGAAAATCAGCCAATCATTGATTTTATTCCCACTTTGCGCACAGCGGGTGTAGGTCTGAACCCAACCCTGTAAGCTGGAAATGCAGAACATCATCGGCCTTTGAATGTGGAAGGAGAAATGGTTGTCTATTCTGTCTGTGGGAAAATATTTCAAACATCAGTGAGACTAGAAAAGCACCGAGATACACACAGATCCGAGTGAGAATGTTCCAGTGCACTGACTGTGTAAAGAGCTTCAAACAGTTACACAGCCTGAAAAAACATCGCTCCAATCACAGGGGGGAGAACCTACATGTGTTCTGTGTGTGGACGAAACTTCAACTGATCGTCCAACCTGGAGAGATACAAGGACACCCGCACCACAGAGAAATCATGGGAATGTGGAGACTATGGGAAAGGATTCAGTTCCCCGTCTGATCTGGAAATTCATTATCAGAGTCACACCTGCTCCGTGTGTGGGCAGGGTTTCACTCCTATCTGCTGAAACTCCAGTGAGTTCATATTGGGGAAGTCCGAGAAGGGATTCACTCAGTCATCTGAATTGCGAGTTCACAAGCGACTGCAAGGGTTGGGTTCTGCAGTTATTACTGCTGTTAATCGCATCCTGACTGAATCGTGTTCGTTCTGTCAGTTGGGATTTGTTTCTGCTGATGTTAATAACCTTTAAAACTGGTCTGGAGTTTAATATTTTGATATTTCAAATAATGCAGCGTATCGATATTTGATATCTCCATGATCAGCGGAGAATAATTGATGTCCTTTTACCGATTGCTCCAATAGGGCCTTTTCTCATTTATAACTCTAGATTGTTTCAGTTCTCATGCCTTTGGTTACTCTCAGGGACAACTCCCAGTTCCCCATACCTTCCAGAGTGCCTCTCTTTGCCTTGGTATCCAGGGTAGGGACAGCTAACACGCCCGGGATCATTAAACACAAAACCCAGTCTGTTATTCACTTTCAGTAACAGGACTTATCGTGTGCCCACAGCATCTCTCTCATCGTCGATGTGTGAAGAGAGCATCACGCCTGCAAAGCTGGTTTCAATTTAGATTTGAATCTACTCAGTAATTATATGTTTTTTAAATATATACAAGTAAACAGATCACATCAAATAATTGGCAAAGGTTTAAGTAAACAAGATTAAAAAGTAAAAACATCATGGCCCAATAACACAGCTCGATATTCAGAGGAGGAAGTCTGTTATCCAAGTCCTCGAATGTCAGATGGCGAGATGAGCGACTGCATCTCTTTCCACACTCAGCTGGTAAACGGTCTCTTCCTGATGTCTTTCCACCTGATGTGCATGTGCATCCACTCCCACTGTCCCCACACTTACAGTGTTGAATCAGTTGGGCACACGAGTCTCACAGGCTAGACGATTGTCTGAAGGTATCTCGTTTCTCCACGCTGTGATTGGTGTTTTTCCAAAGGCTGATGATAAGGTGATCCTGATCAATCCGGTGAATCTCTGAAATCTTGATGTGATGTTTGATTTGAGTATCCCAGCTGTGATCTTCCCCTTCTAATACCCTGCAAATGGCGGTTACAAAGGTTGTTACTTTAAGTACAGGATAGATATTTACATTGTGGTAGGCATCAGAGCCGAGTCCAGTCCTGCCCTCAAATGACATCCACACACTTTCCAGTTGAGGTCATTGGATCGGTATCAAGAACAGAGGCACTGGCTAATATTTACTCATATTTAGCCCAATGGTACCGAGGACAATTATAACCCCTGAACTACTGCCTTGGCTGAGCTCAACTAACAGCATAGATCAAGGATTGAACTTGCGACCTTCCCAGTCTGTATTGCAGGGTGTTCTAAAGTTTGGGCGGTTGGGGGTGGGTTAGAAAAAATATTTTGAAACAAATTTTACTCCACCTTTAAACAAAACCTTCGTCACACTGCACAATTCTGAAGTCTTTCCAATTTAGACAAGCAAGTCAAATGGATCATCAAAAACTGAGACATTTTAGAAAGGCGCAAATCACTGAAATAGACAGCTTTACAATCACTGCACGGTACAGAAGGGAGCGACTGTTAATGGGAGCTCGGTTCTTGAAGTCCTATAACACTCCGAGATAAACTGGACTGTTCCTTTAAGTATAAAAAGGCAGAGAAAAGGGAGTCCCTGTCCCTTTAAATATCTGCTCCATTCCCCCAACAAGCACCGGCGGATGGACTCCCGCCGGGTCCTAAAGACCTAACAAGATATGCATCAGGTAAAGCAGAACAACTGAAAAGTGTGCACACAAAGTCTTTGCTATCTGTCTATATATGTCTGTGTGTGTGTGTAAACCAAACACATCATTCGTAATGTTTGCTGGACAATTCGTCAGAGATAAGTTACTATCTTCGCCAGTTATTTTCCAGCATTTTATTTCCATTATTTACAATGTAATTGCAGAATGTTCAATCCCTTTACCATTTATTGATGATCCATTGCCTGTGTGCTCTTGTTTAGAAAGTGATATCACACTGACCATTCCGTTACAAAGGTAACCATCTGTCCGCAGTATTCAGTGGGAAAGGGGATTAAATCTCACCGAGGATAATGAGCAGCCACCCACCTGTCTCTGCACTTTATTGTCCAGTGATCACCTCACCATCAAACAGAAGCTCATCAGATTTACCTCCAGTGTGTATGACTTGTGTACTTTATGTTCAAAGTGAAATTGTAGGGGTGAAAAATGTGTTGGGTGAGTGGAGTTTGGAGAGTAGGGATGAAAGAGGAGTTGGGTGAGAGCTTGAGAGAAATGGGGTGAAAGAGGAGTTGGTGTGAGCGGTTGGAGAGTAGGGGTGAATGAGGTGTTGTGGTGAGGGTTTGGAGAGTAGGGTTGACAGGGGCATCTGAGGGTTTAAGAGAAATGGGGTGACAGAGGATTGGCTTGAAGGGTTGGAGAGCACGGGTGAATGAGGAGTTGGGACCGGGGAGTTGGAGAGTAGAGGTGAAGGAGGTGTATGAGTGAGCGGGATTTACTGCCCATTAATCACCTCTGTTGAACTATGATGGGATTTATTTTTCCTTTAAAATGTTTTGCATTGTGTGATTCTCTGAAGTTATATGTGGGGCTGCAGTTCCTTGCAAGCATTGGGCTGTTTCTGGTGAATTGATGTGGGCAGTGTTAATTGGGAATAGGTTTGTGCGGGATCATTCTGTGCTAAATGCGTTGCTGTGCTGCGGGTTTGCCGTCAGTCCCAGTTATGAGGTGCTGGTGACACCAAATCCAGGAACTACTGGCATTGTGACGCCAAATCCAGTCACCACTTACATTCTGACATCAAATCCTAGGACCAAGTAAATTGTGACATAGAATCCAGGGACCTCTTACATTGTGACACCAAATCCAAGGACCACTTGCATTCTGGCACCAAATCCACGGACCACATACATTGTGACACCAAATCCAGGGACCACTTACATTGTGACACCAAATACAGGGACCACTTACAGTGTGACACCAAATCCAGGGACCACATAGTGTATGGTATCAAATCCAGTGATCAATTACATTGTGACACCAAACCATGCACCCCATTACACTGAGGCATCAAATCCAGGCAATCTTTACACAGAGGCATCAAATCCAGGGACGCTTATACTGTAGCACCAAATCCAGGGACGTGTTACATTGAGGCATCAAATCCAGGATGAATTACATCGTGACACCAAATTGAGGGATTAATAATACCATGGCAACAAATTCAGGGGTCAGTAACACTGAGGCATCAAACCCAGTGATCACTTACAATGAGACTACAAAATTACATTGGATATACGGCACAGAAATGAGCCATTCGGTCTAACCAGTCCGTGTTGGTATTTATAGAAACATAGAAACATAGAAAATAGGTGCAGGAGTAGGCCATTCGCCCCTTCTAGCCTGCACCGCCATTCAATGAGTTCATGGCTGAACATGCAACTTCAGTACACTATTCCTGCTTTATCACCGTACCCCTTGATTCCCCTGGTAGAAAGGACTTCATCTAACTCCTTTTTGAATATATTTAGTGAATTGGCCTCAACAACTTTCTGTGGTAGAGAATTCCACAGGTTCACCACTGTTGGGTGAAGAGATTCCTCCTCATCTCGGTCCTAAATGGCTTTCCCCTTATCCTTAGACTGTGTCCCCTGGTTCTGGACTTCCCGAACATTGGGAACATTCTTCCTGCATCTAACCTGTCTAACCCCGTCAGAATTTTAAACGTTTCTATGAGGTCCCCTCTCATTCTTCTGAACTCCAGTGAATAAAAGCCCAGTTGATCCAGTCTTTCTTGATAGGTCAGTCCCGCCATCCCGGGAATCAGTCTGGTGAACCTTCGCTGCACTCCCTCAATAGCAAGAATGTCCTTCCTCAGGTTAGGAGACCAAAACTGTACACAATACTCCAGGTGTGGCCTCACCAAGGCCCTGTACAACTGTAGCAACACCTCCCTGCCCCTGTACTCAAATCCCCTCGCTATGAAGGCCAACATGCCATTTGCTTTCTTAACCGCCTGCTGTACCTGCATGCCAACCTTCAATGACTGATGTACCATGACACCCAGGTCTCTTTGCACCTCCCCTTTTCCTAATCTGTCACCATTCAGATAATAGTCTGTCTCTCTGTTTTTACCACCAAAGTGGATAACCTCACGTTTATCCACATTATACTTCATCTGCCATGCATTTGCCCACTCACCTAACCTATCCAAGTCGCTCTGCAGCCTCATAGCATCCTCCTCGCAGCTCACACTGCCACCCAACTTAGTGTCATCCGCAAATTTGGAGATACTACATTTAATCCCCTCGTCTAAATCATTAATGTACAGTGTAAACAGCTGGGGCCCCAGCACAGAACCTTGCGGTACCCCACTAGTCACTGCCTGCCATTCTGAAAAGTCCCCATTTACTCCTACTCTTTGCTTCCTGTCTGACAACCAGTTCTCAATCCATGCACTGCTCAGGAATTATAGAGCCTCAGTATGGGGAAAGATCATGCTGGTGAAACCAGCTCTAGTTAGGGCGAAAGGTGGGTAATGAATGAACATATGGTGGTGGAATCAGACGGTGACTGGTGGAGCTTGGTGACAGATTATTGTCAGAAGCCCTTTTCAGGCAGGCTGATGATTAGATGTAACCAGCGCAACAATTGCATCCGTCTGTTCTTATCCAAAAATACCCAAATCTAATGTCACTAATATATTTTTCTGTGAGAAATGTAGTGATGTGAAAGAAGGGAGGAAATTATGTTTTTGCAGGAAAGAAGGTTCCTTGAATGAACACATTGTGAGGCTGTTTTTTGACTCCTTTGTGTGAGGTTGAAAACATGAAATGGAAAGGGGCGTGTCAAGTGACACTTATATTAGCAATAGTGCTTTCTAAGTTAATCATTATATCCTAAACCGAATAACCTATTGACTACCCCAACCACTAATCCCAATCATAACAAATTAGCACCAACCGCACCCAATAACCCCTAAACCTACTTCTAAACCCAGCACCTAACCAAGGCTAAGAACTTAAGAAATAGGAGCAGGAGTAGGCCATCTGGCCCCATGAGCCCGCTCCACCATTCAATAAGATCATGGCTGATCTGATCTTGGCCTTTATTCCACTTTCCTGCTTGCTCCCCATAACCCTTGACTCCCCTATCTTTCAACAATCAGTCTATCTCCAACTTAAATATATTCAATGACCCAGCCTCCGTTGTTCTCTGGGGTAGAAAATTTCAAAGATTCACAACCCTCCGAGAGAAGAAATTCCTCCTCGTTTCTGCTTTAAATGGGAGACCCCTTATTCTCAGACTACGCCACCTAAACTTCCTCAAAAGAGAAAACAGAGATCGGTGGAGGAGCTAAAGATAACGGAAGTATTGAAACAATTATTTTGTTGCGAAAAATACTGCAAGGTATGTTAGTAACAAATAATTATAATCCACGAATCCATCAAAATTAGCAAAGAAAATTACAAAGATCAGAACATTTCAAAGGCGATCACATGCAGTACGCGTGGAGTTCTACTAACTGCTTTGAAACATCGTTAAACAATACAGAAAATAAAACATTTACAGTGTTAAACAAGATAGTTCTTGCAAGGTTTAGTTGAAAAGAACATCAAATGAATGTAAAGTCAGACACGCCGGATCAGTCTATTACACCCACAAGCCGTATACTCAAACGAACATAATCATAGCAGTGCAACAGTTGCAGGAAAAATACAGAGAGCAGTGCCAGCCCTTATACATGGCTTTACTAGCTTTGGAGGGGGTACAGAGACGATTCACTAGGCTGATTCCGGAGATGAGGGGGTTACTTTATGATGATAGATTGAGTAGACTGGGTCTTTACTCGTTGGAGTTCAGAAGGAAGAGGGGTGATCTTACAGAAACATTTAAAATAATGAAAGGGATAGACAAGATAGAGGCAGATAGGTTGTTTCCACTGGTCAGGGAGAATAGAACTATGGGGCACAGCCTCAAAATACCCAGGAGCCAATTTAAAACCGAGTTGAGAAGGAATTCCTTCTCCCAGAGGGTTGTGAATCTGTGGAATTCTCTGCTCAAGGAAGCAGTTGAGGCTAGCTCATTGAATGTATTCAAATCACAGATAGATAGATTTTTAACCAATAAGGGAATTAAGGATTATGGGGAGCAGGCGGAGCTGAGTCCACGGCCAGATGAGCCATGATCCTAAAGACCGAACAAGATTTGCATTAGGTAAAGCAGAACAACTGAAAAGTCTGTAGACAAAGTTTTTGCAAACTGTCTAGAAATGTCTGTGTGTGTGTGTAAACTAAACACATCATTCGTAATGTTTGCTGGACAATTCGTCAGAGATAAGTTACTATCTTCGCCAGTTATTTTCCAGCATTTTATTCCATTATTTACAATGTAATTGCAGAGTGTTTAATCACTTTACCATTTATTGATGACCCGTTGTCTGTGTGCTCTTGTTTAGAAAGTGATGTCACACTGACCATTCCGTTACCAAGGTGACCATCTGCGCGCAGCATTCAGTGGGAAAGGGGATTAAATCTCACCAAGGGTAATAAGCAGCCACCCACCAGTCTCTGCACTTTATTTTCCAGTGATCAACTCACCATCAAACAGAACTCCGCAGATTTACCTCCAGTGTGTATGACTTGTGTACATTATGTTTAACGTGAAATTGTAGGGGTGAAATAGGAGTTGGGTGAGGGGGGTTTGGAGAGTAGGGGTGAAAGAGGAGTTGGGGTGAGAGTTTGAGAGAAATGGGGTGAAAGAGGAGTTGGTGTGAGGGGTTGGAGAGTAGGGGTGAAGGAGGTGTTGTGGTGAGGGTTTGGAGAGTCGGGTTGAAAGAGGAGTCCGAGGGTTTGAGAGAAATGGAATGAAAGAGGACTGGCGTGAAGGGTTGGAGAGTACGGGTGAATGAGGAGTTGGGGCCGGGGAGTTGGAGAGTAGAAGTGAAGGAGGTGTATGAGTGACCGGGATTTACCGCCCATTAATCACCTCTGTTGAACTATGATGAGGTTTATTTTTCCTTCAAAATGTTTTGCATTGTGTGTTTCACTGAAGTTATATGTGGGGCTGCAGTTCCTTGCAAGCATTGGGCTGTTTCGGGTGAATTAATGTGGGCAGTGTTAAGTGTCAATAGATTTGTGCGGGATCGTTCTGTGCTGAATGCGTTGCTGGGCTGCGGGTTTGCCGTCACTCCCAGTTATGAGGTGTGCACCAAATTGTTGATCGATGTGTAATATGATAGATGTGTAATATGATGGATGTGTAATATGATGGATGTGTAATAGGATGGATCTGTAATATAATGGATGTGTAATAGGATGGATACGTAATATGATGGATGTGTAAAATGATGGATGTGCAATATGATGGATGTTTAATATGATGAAAGTGTAATAGGATGGATATGTAATATAATGGATGTGTAATATGATGGATTTGTAATACGATGGATGTGTAATAGGATGGATCAGCAAAGGATGGATGTGTAAAATGATAGATGTGTAACATGAATGATGTGCAATATGATGGATGAGTAATAGGATGGATGTGTAATATGATGGATGTGTAATATGAGGGGTGTGTAATAGGATGGATGTGTAACAGCATGAAAGTGTAATAGGATGGATGTGTAAGATGAAGGATGTGCAATAGGAAGGATGCGTAATCGGATGGATGTGCAATACGATGGATGTGTAATATGATGGATGTGAAATAGGAAGGATGTGTAATAGGATGGATGTGCAACAGGACAGATGTGTAAGATGAAGGATGTGTAATAGGATGAATGTGTAATATGATGGATCGGTAATAAAATGGATGTGTAATATGACGGATGAGTAATAGAATGGATGCGTAATAAGATGGATGTGTAATGGACTGGATGTGTAATTGGATGGATGTGTAATAGTTTGGATGTATGATATGGTGGATGTGTAATCTGATGGATGTGTAATAGGATGGATGTGTAAGAGGATGGATGTGTTATAGGATGGATGTGAAATATGATTGATGTATAATAGGATGGATGTGCAATCGGATGAATGTGTAATAGGATGGATGTATAATAGGATGGATGTGTAATATGATGGATGTGTAATATTATTGATGTGTGATAGGATGCATGTTTAACATGATGTATGTGTAATAGGATGGATGTGTAATATGATGGATGTGTAATATGATGGATGTGTAATCGGATGGATGTGTACCATGATGGATGTGTAATAGGATGGATGTGTAATATGGTGGATTTGTAATAGGATGGATGTGTAATAGGATGGAGGTGTAAGAGGATGGACGTGCAATATGATGGATGTGGAATATGATTGATGTGTAATAGGATGAATGTGTAATATGATGGGTGTGCAGCAGGATGGATGATTAAAAACATGGATGTGCAAAAGGATTGATGTGCAATAGGATCGATGTGTAATATGATGATGTGTAAAAGGATGAATGTGTAAAATGAAGGATGTGTAATAGGATGGGGCTGTGATATGATGGATGAGTAATAGGATTGATGTGCAATAGGATGGATGTTTAATAGATTGATGAGAAATAGGATGGAAGTGTAATAGGATGGAGGTGTATTATGATGGATGTGTAATATGATGGATGTATAATAGGATGGATGTGTAATAGGATGGATGTGTAATACAATGAATGTGCAATATGATGGATGTGTAATACGATGGATGTTTAATAGGATTGATGAGTAATAGGATGGATGTGTATTAGGATGAAGGTGTAATATGATGGATGAGTAATATGATGGATGTGTACTAGGATGGATGTGTAATATGATGGATGTGTAAGATGATGGATGTGTAATAGGATAGATGAACAATATGATGGAAGTGTAATAGGATGGATGTTAAATAGGATTGATGAGTAATAGGATGGATGTGTAATAGGATGAAGGTGTAATATGAGGGATGTGCAACAGGATGGATGTGTAATAGGATGGATGTGTAATATGATGGGTGTATAATAGGATGCATGTGTAAAATCAGGTAGATGTATAGGATGGATGAGCAATAGGATGTATGTGCAATATGACGGATGTATAATATGATGGATGTGCAATATGATGAAAGTGTAATAGGATGGATGTGTAATATGATGGATTTGTAATATGATGGCTGTGTAATATGATGGATGTGTAATATGATGGACCTGTAATATAATGGATGTGTAATAGGATGGATGTGTAATAGAATGGATGCATAATATGACGGATGTGTAATATGACGGATGTGTAATATGATGGATGTGCAATAAGATGACTGAGTAATATAATGGATGTGTAATAGAATGGATGTGCAATCGGATGGATGTGTAATAGGATGGATGTGCAATATGATGGATGTGTAATAGGACGGGTGTGTAATATCATGGATGTGTAATATGATGGATGTGTAATAGGATGCATGTTTAATATGATGGATGTGTGATAGGATGGATGTGTAATAGGATGGATGTGTAATAGGATGGATGTGTAATAGGATGGATGTGCAATATGATGGATGTGTAATCGGATGGATATTTAATAGGATTGATGTGTAATAGGATGAAGGTGTCATTTGATGGCTGTGTAATATGATGATGTGTAAAAGGATGATGTTTAATAGGATGGATGTGTAATATGATCGATGTGTAATAGGATGGATGTGTACTGTGATGGATGTGTGATAGGATGGAAGTGTAATAGGATGGATGTGCAATAGCATGGATGTTTAATAGGATTGATGAGAAATAGGATGGAAGTGTAAGAGGATGGAGGTGTATTATGATGGATGTGAAATATGATGGAGGTGTACTAGGATGGATGTGTAATATGATGTATGTGTAATATGATGGATGTGTAATAGGATGGCTGTGTAATATAATGGATGTGCAATATGATTGATGTGTAATACGATGGATGTTTAATAGGACTGATGAGTAATGGGTTGGATGTGGAATAGGATGCAGGTGTAATATGATGGATGTGTAATCGGATGGATGTGTAATATGATGATGTGTAATAGGATGGATGTGTAATAGGATGAAGGTGTAATATGAGGGATGTACAAAAGGGTGGATGTGTAACAGGAAGGATGTGTAATATGATGGGTGTATAATGGGATGGATTTGTACAATCATGTAGATGTATAGGATGATGAGCAATAGGATGGATGTGTAATATGATGGATGTATAATATGATGGATGTGTAATATGATGAAAGTGTAATCGGATGGAGGTGTAATATGATGGATGTGTAATATGATGGCTATGTAATATGATGGATGTCTAATATGATGGAGCTGTAATATTATGGATGTGTAATATGATGGATGTGTAATAGGATGGATGTGTAATAGGATGGATGCGTAATATGACGGATGTGTAATATGACGGATGTGTAATATGATGGATGTGTAATAAGATGACTGAGCAATATAATGGATGTGTAATAGGATGGATGTGCAATCGGATGAATGTGTAATAGGATGGATGTGCAATATGACAGATGTGTAATAGGACGGACGTGTAATATGATTGGTGTAATATGATGGATGTGTAATAAGATGCATGTTTAATATGATGGATGTGTGATAGGATGGATGTGTAATAGGATGGATGTGTAATACGGTGGATGTGCAATAGGATGGATGTGTAATAGGATGGATATTTAATAGGATTGATGTGTAATAGGATGGAGGTGTAATTTGGTGGCTGTGTAATATGATGATATGTAATAGGATGATGTGTAATAGGATGGTTGTGTAATAAGTTGGCTGTGTAATATGAGGGATGAATAATAGGATGAATGTGTAATATAATGGATGTGTAATATGATGGAAGTGTAATAGGATGGATGTGTAATAGGATGGATTGCTATAGGATGGATATGTAATAGGATGGATGTGTAACAGGACGTATGTGTCATAGGATGGATGTATAATAGGATGGAGGTGTAATCGGACGAAGGTTTAATAGGACGGAGGTGTAATAGGATGGAGTTGTAATATGTTGGCTGTCTAATAGGATTGATGTGTAATAAGATGGATGTGTAATATGATGGATGTGGAATAGGATGGATTGTTAATAGGATGGATGTGTAATATGATGTATGTGTAATATGATGTGTGGGTAATAGGATGGATGTGTAATAGGATGGATGAGTTTTGCGATCGATGTAAAATAGGATGGATGTGTAATATGATGGATGTGGAATAGGATGGATTGTTAATAGGATGGATGTGTAATATGATGTATGTGTAATATGATGTGTGGGTAATAGGATGGATGTGTAATAGGATGGATGAGTTTTGGGATCGATGTAAAATAGGATGGATCTGTAATACGATAGATGTGCAATAGGATGGATGTGCAAGAGGATGGACGTGTAATATGATGGATTTGCGATAAGATGGATGTGTAATAGGATGGATGTGTAATCTGAAGGAAATATAATAGAATGGATGTGCAATAGGATGGATGTGTAATATGAAGGATGTGCAATATGATGGATGTGTAATAGGATAGATGTTGAATAGAATGGATGAGTAAGAGGATGGAGGTGTAATATAATGGATGTGTAGTAAAATGGATGTGTAATATGATGGATGTGTACTCCGATTGATGTGTAATAGGATGGAGGTGTATTATGATGGATGTGTAATAGGATGGATGTTTAATTTGATGGATGTGCGATAGGGGGATGGATGTGTAATAGGATGGATGTGTAATAGGAATGATGTGCAATATGATGGATTTGTAATATGATGGATACTAATAGGATTGATTTGCAATAGGATGGATGAGGAAGGTGATGGATCAGTAATAGGATGGATGCGCAATATGATGGTTGTGTAATCGGATGGATGTGCAATATGATGGATGTGTAATGTGATGGATGTGTAATGTGATGGATGTGTAATAGGATGGATGTGTAATAGGATGGATGTGTAATAGGATGGATGTGTAATAGGATGGATTTGTAATAGGATTGATGTGTAATAGGATGGATGTGTAATATGATGGATGTGTAATTTGATGGATGTGTAATATGATGGATGTGCAATCGGATGGAAGTGTAAGATGATGGATGTGTGATAGGATGGATAGGGAATAGGATGGATGTGTACTATGATGGATCAGTAATTGGGTGGCTGTGTAATATGATGGATGTGTAATATGATGGATGTGTAAGGATGGATGTGTAATATGATGGATATGTAATACGATGGATGTATAATAGGATGGATGTGTAATAGGATGGATGTGCAATATGATGGATGTGTAATAGTACTTATCAGTGATATGATGGATGTATAATAGGATGGAGGTGTAATTTGATGGATGTGTAACAGGAAGGATGTGTAATATGATGGGTGTTTAATTGGATGGATGTGTACAATCATGTAGATGTATAGGATGGATGAGCAAAGGATGGATGTGTAATATGATGGATGTGTAATATGATGGATGTGTAACAGGATGGATCTGTAATAGGATGGATGCGTAATATGACGGATGTGTAATATGACGGATGTGTTATATGATGGATGTGTAATAAGATGACTGAGCAATCTAACGGATGTGTAATAGGATGGATGTGCAATCGGATGGATGTGTAATAGGATGGATGTGCATATGAAAGATGTGTAATAGGACGGATGTGTAATATGATTGATGTGTAATATGATGGATGTGTAATAGGATGCATGTTTAACATGATGGATGTGTGATAGGATGGATGTGTAATAGGATGGATGTTTAATAGGATGTATGTGCAATATGATGGATGTGTAATAGGATGGATATTTAATAGGATTGATGTGTAATAGGATGGAGGTGTAATTTGGTGGCTGTGTAATATGCTGATGTGTATTAGGATGATGTGTAATAGGATGGTTGTGTAATAAGATGGATGTGTATTATGATGGATGTATAATATGAAGGATGTGTAATATGATGGATGTGTAATAGGGTGCATGTGTAATATGATGATGAGTAATAGGATGGATGTGCAATAGGATGGATGTGAAATATGATGGATGTGTAATAGGACGTACGTGTCATAGGATGGATGTATAATAGGATGGAGGTGTAATCGGACGGAGGTTTAATAGGAGGGAGGTGTAATAGGATGGAGTTGTAATATGATGGCTGTCTAATAGGATTGATGTGTAATAAGATGGATGTGTAATATGATGGATGTGGAATAGGATGGATTGTTAATAGGATGGATGTGTAATATGATGTATGTGTAATATGATGTGTGGGTAATAGGATGGATGTGTAATAGGATTGATGAGTTATGGGATGGATGTAAAATAGGATGGATCTGTAATAGGATAGATGTGCAATAGGATGGATGTGCAAGAGGATGGATGTGTAATATGATGGATTTGTGATAAGATGGATGTGTAATAGGATGGATGTGTAATCTGAAGGAAATATAATACAATGGATGTGTAATAGGACGGAAGTGTAATAGGATGGATGTGTAATATGAAGGATGTGCAATATGATGGATGTGTAATAGGATAGATGTTGAATAGAATGGATGACTAAGAGGATGGAGGTGTAATATAATGGATGTGTAATATAATGGATGTGTAATATGATGGATGTGTAATAAAAGGGATGTGTAATAGGATGGATGTGTAATATTATGGATGTGTAATAGGATGGATGTTTAATTTGATGGATGTGCGATAGGGGGATGGATGTGTAATAGGATGGATGTGTAATAGGAATGATGTGCAATATGATGGATTTGTAATATGATGGATACTAATAGGATTGATGTGCAAAAGGATGGATGAGGAACGTGATGGATCAGTAATAGGATGGATGTGCAATATGATGGTTGTGTAATCGGATGGATGTGCAATATGATGGATGTGTAATGTGATGGATGTGTAATTTGATGGAAGTGTAATATGATGGATGTGTAATAGGATGAATGGGTAATAGGGTGCATGTGTAATATGATGGATGTGTAATAGGATGGATGTGTAATAGGGTGGATTTGTAATAGGATTGATGTGCAATAGGATGGATGTGTAATATGATGGATGTGTAATTTGATGGAGGTGTAATAGGATGGATGTGTAATGTGATGGATGTGTAATAGGATGGATGTGTATTATGATGGATGTGTAATATGATGGATGTGTAATATGACGGATGTGTAATAGGATGGATGTGTAATAGGATGGATTGCTATAGGATGGATGTGTAATGGGATGGATGCGTAAAAGGACGTATGTGTCATATGGACGTATGTGCCATATGTTGGATGTGTAATACGACAGAGGTGTAAAAGGACGGAGGTATAATAGGGTGGAGGTGTAATATGATGGATTGTTAATAGGATGGATGTGTCATATGATGTATGTGTAATAGGATGGAGGTGTAATATGATCGATTGTTAATAGGATGGATGTGTAATATGATGTATGTGTAATTTGATGGATGGGTAATAAGTTGGATGTGTAATAGGTTGGATGTGTTATGGGAGGGATGTAAAATAGGATGGATCTATAATAGGATGGATGTGCAATAGGATGGCTGTGCAATAGGATGGATGTGTAATAGGATGGAAGTGTAATAGGATGTATGTGCAATACGGTGGCTGTGTAATATGAGGGATATGTGAACAGATGGATGTGTAATATGATGATGTGTAATATGATGGAGGTGTAATATGATGGATGTGTAATAGGATGGATGTGGAATATGATGGATATATAATATAATGGATATGTAATAGGATGGATGTGTAATAGAATGGATGTGTAATAAGATGGATGTGTGATATGAACGATGTGCAATATGATGGATGAGTATTAGGATGGATGTTTAATAGAATGGATGAGTCAAACGATGGAGGTGTAATATGATGGATGTGTAATATGATGGATGTGTAATATGATGTGTGTTATATGATGGATGTGCAATGGGATGGATGAGCAAGGTGATGGATCGGTTATAGGATGGATGTGCAATATGATGGATGTGTTATAGGATGGATGTTTGATATGAACGTTGTCCAATATGATGGATGTGTGATAGGATGGATGTGTAATAGGAAGGATATGTAATAGGATGGAGGTGTTATAGGATGGAGCTGTAATATGATGGATGTATAATAGGAGTGATGTGTAATAGGATGGATGTGTAATATGATGAGTGTATAATAGGATGGATGTGTAAAATCATGGAAGTGTAATAGGATGGATGTGCAATAGGATGGATGTGCAATATGATGGATGTGTAATATGATGGATGTGTAATAGGATGGATGTGTAATCTGATGGATATATAATAGAGTGGATGTGTATTAGGATGGATGTGTAATAGGATGGAAGTGTAATACGATTGATGTGTGATATGAACGATGTGCAATATGATGGATGAGTATTAAGATGGATGTTTGATAGAATGGATGAGTAAAAGGATGGAAGTGTAATATGATGGATGTGTAAAAGGAGTTAGATGAAGTCCTTACAACTAGGGGGATCAAGGGGTATGGTGAGAAAGCAGGAATGGGGTACTGAAGTTGCATGTTCAGCCATGAACTCATTGTATGGCGGTGCATGCTAGAAGAACCGAATGGCCTACTCCTGCACCTATTTTCTATGTTTCTATGTTTCTATGATGTGTCATCGGATGAATGTATCATATGATGGGTGTGCAATTGGACGGATGTGTTAAATCATGGATCTGTAATAGGATTGATGTTCAAAATGATGGATTTGTAATATGATGATGTGTAACAGGATGAATGTCTAATATGATGGATGTTTACAAGGATGGATATGCAATATGAAGGATGTGTAATAGGATGGATGTGTACTCGGATGGATGTTTAATAGGATTAATGAATAATATGATGGATGTGTAATCGGATGGATGTGTAAAAGGATGAATGTGTAATAGGCTGGATGTGTAATATGATGGATGTGTAATACGATGCATGTATAATAGTATGGATGTGTAACAAGATGGATGTGTAATGGGATGGATGTGTTATAGGATGGATGTGTAATATGATGGATGTGTAATATGATGGACGTGTAATATGATGGATGTATAATATGATGGATGTGTAATATGATGGATGTGTAATAGGGTGCATGTGTAATATGATGATGAGTAATAGGATGGATGTGTAATAGGATGGATGTGTAATAGGATGGATGTGTAATAGGACGTATGTGTCATAGGATGGATGTATAATAGGATGGAGGTGTAATCGGACGGAGGTTAATAGGATGGAGGTGTAATAGGATGGAGTTGTAATATGATGGCTGTCTAATAGGATTGATGTGTAATAAGATGGATGTGTAATATGATGGATGTGGAATAGGATGGATTGTTAATAGGATGGATGTGTAATATGATGTATGTGTAATATGATGTGTGGGTAATAGGATGGATGTGTAATAGGATGGATGAGTTATGGGATGGATGTAGAATAAGATGGATCTGTATTAGGATAGATGTGCAATAGGATGGATGTGCAAGAGGATGGATGTGTAATATGATGGATTTGTGATAAGATGGATGTGTAATAGGATGGATGTGTAATCTGAAGGAAATATAATAGAATGGATGTGTAATAGGATGGATGTGTAATAGGTTGGAAGTGTAATAGGATGGATGTGTAATATGAAGGATGTGCAATATGATGGATGTGTAATAGGATAGATGTTGAATATATTGGATGAGTAAGAGGATGGAGGTGTAATATAATGGATGTGTAATAAAATGGATGTGTAATATGATGGATGTGTACTCGGATTGATGTGTAATAGGATGGAGGTGTATTATGATGGATGTGTAATAGGATGGATGTTTAATTTGATGGATGTGTAATAGGATGGATGTGTAATAGGAATGATGTGCAATATGATGGATTTGTAATATGATGGATACTAATAGGATTGATGTGCAAAAGGATGGATGAGGAAGGTGATGGATCAGTAATAGGATGGATGTGCAATATGATGGTTGTGTAATCTGATGGATGTGCAATATGATGGATGTGTAATGTGATGGATGTGTAATTTGATGGAAGTGTAATATGATGGATGTGTAATAGGATGAATGGGTAATAGGGTGCATGTGTAATATGATGGATGTGTAATAGGATGGATGTGTAATAGGATGGATTTGTAATAGGATTGATGTGTAATAGGATGGATGTGTAATATGATGGATGTGTAATTTGATGGAGGTGTAATAGGATGGATGTGTAATGTGATGGATGTGCAATAGGATGGATGTGTATTATGATGGATGT
Organism: Pristiophorus japonicus; assembly: GCF_044704955.1. NCBI lineage: Eukaryota > Metazoa > Chordata > Chondrichthyes > Pristiophoridae > Pristiophorus > Pristiophorus japonicus. The sequence goes on from NC_092003.1 coordinate 22,929,840, forward strand.
GTAATATGATGGATGTGTAATATGACGTATGTGTAATAGGATGGATGTGTAATAGGATGGATTGCTATAGGATGGATGTGTAATGGGATGGATGCGTAAAAGGACGTATGTGTCATATGGACGTATGTGCCATATGTTGGATGTGTAATACGACAGAGGTGTAAAAGGACGGAGGTATAATAGGGTGGAGGTGTAATATGATGGATTGTTAATAGGATGGATGTGTCATATGATGTATGTGTAATAGGATGGAGGTGCAATATGATGGATTGTTAATAGGATGGATGTGTAATATGATGTATGTGTAATTTGATGGATGGGTAATAAGTTGGATGTGTAATAGGTTGGATGTGTTATGGGAGGGATGTAAAATAGGATGGATCTATAATAGGATGGATGTGCAATAGGATGGCTGTGCAATAGGATGGATGTGTAATAGGATGAAAGTGTAATAGGATGTATGTGCAATACGGTGGCTGTGTAATATGAGGGATGTGTGAACAGATGGATGTGTAATATGATGATGTGTAATATGATGGAGGTGTAATATGATGGATGTGTAATAGGATGGATGTGGAATATGATGGATATATAATATAATGGATGTATAATAGGATGGATGTGTAATAGAATGGATGTGTAATAAGATGGATGTGTGATATGAACGATGTGCAATATGATGGATGAGTATTAGGATGGATGTTTAATAGAATGGATGAGTAAAACGATGGAGGTGTAATGTGATGGATGTGTAATATGATGGATGTGTAATATGATGTGTGTTATATGATGGATGTGCAATGGGATGGATGAGCAAAGTGATGGATCGGTTATAGGATGGATGTGCAATATGATGGATGTGTTATAGGATGGATGTTTGATATGAACGTTGTACAATATGATGGATGTGTGATAGGATGGATGTGTAATAGGAAGGATATGTAATAGGATGGAGGTGTTATAGGATGGAGCTGTAATATGATGGATGTATAATAGGAGTGATGTGTAATAGGATGGATGTGTAATATGATGAGTGTATAATAGGATGGATGTGTAAAATCATGGAAGTGTAATAGGATGGATGTGCAATAGGATGGATGTGCAATATGATGGATGTGTAATATGATGGATGTGTAATAGGATGGATGTGTAATCTGATGGATATATAATAGAATGGATGTGTAATAGGATGGATGTGTAATAGGATGGAAGTGTAATACGATTGATATGTGATATGAACGATGTGCAATATGATGGATGAGTATTAAGATGGATGTTTGATAGAATGGATGAGTAAAAGGATGGAGGTGTAATATGATGGATGTGTAAAAGGAATTAGATGAAGTCCTTACAACTAGGGGGATCAAGGGGTATGGTGAGAAAGCAGGTATGGGGTACTGAAGTTGCATGTTCAGCCATTAACTCATTGTATGGCGGTGCATGCTAGAAGAGCCGAATGGCCTACTCCTGCACCTATTTTCTATGTTTCTATGTTTCTATGATGTGTCATCGGATGAATGTATCATATGATGGGTGTGCAATTGGACGGATGTGTTAAATCATGGATCTGTAATAGGATTGATGTTCAAAATGATGGATTTGTAATATGATGATGTGTAACAGGATGAATGTCTAATATGATGGATGTTTACAAGGATGGATATGCAATATGAAGGATGTGTAATAGGATGGATGTGTACTCGGATGGATGTTTAATAGGATTAATGAGTAATATGATGGTTGTGTAATCGGATGGATGTGTAAAAGGATGGATGTGTAATATGATGGATGTGTAATATGATGAACGTGTAATATGATGGATGTATAATATGATGGATGTGTAATATGATGGATGTGTAATAGGGTGCATGTGTAATATGATGATGAGTAATAGGATGGATGTGTAATAGGATGGATGTGTAATAGGATGGATGTGTAATAGGACGTATGTGTCATAGGATGGATGTATAATAGGATGGAGGTGTAATCGGACGGAGGTTTAATAGGATGGAGGTGTAATAGGATGAAGTTGTAATATGATGGCTGTCTAATAGGATTGATGTGTAATAAGATGGATGTGTAATATGATGGATGTGGAATAGGATGGATTGTTAATAGGATGGATGTGTAATATGATATATGTGTAATATGATGTGTGGGTAATAGGATGGATGTGTAATAGGATGGATGAGTTATGGGATGGATGTAGAATAGGATTTATCTGTAATAGGATAGATGTGCAATAGGATGGATGTGCAAGAGGATGGATGTGTAATATGATGGATTTGTGATAAGATGGATGTGTAATAGGATGGATGTGTAATCTGAAGGAAATATAATAGAATGGATGTGTAATAGGATGGATGTGTAATAGGTTGGAAGTGTAATAGGATGGATGTGTAATATGAAGGATGTGCAATATGATGGATGTGTAATAGGATAGATGTTGAATATATTGGATGAGTAAGAGGATGGAGGTGTAATATAATGGATGTGTAATAAAAGGGATGTGTAATATGATGGATGTGTACTCGGATTGATGTGTAATAGGATGGAGGTGTATTATGATGGATGTGTAATAGGATGGATGTTTAATTTGATGGATGTGTAATAGGATGGATGTGTAATAGGAATGATGTGCAATATGATGGATTTGTAATATGATGGATACTAATAGGATTGATGTGCAAAAAGATGGATGAGGAAGGTGATGGATCAGTAATAGGATGGATGTGCAATATGATGGTTGTGTAATCTGATGGATGTGCAATATGATGGATGTGTAATGTGATGGATGTGTAATTTGATGGAAGTGTAATATGATGGATGTGTAATAGGATGAATGGGTAATAGGGTGCATGTGTAATATGATGGATGTGTAATAGGATGGATGTGTAATAGGATGGATTTGTAATAGGATTGATGTGTAATAGGATGGATGTGTAATATGATGGATGTGTAATTTGATGGAGGTGTAATAGGATGGATGTGTAATGTGATGGATGTGTAATAGGATGGATGTGTATTATGATGGATGTTTAATATGATGGATGTGTAATATGACTGATGTGTAATAGGATGGATGTGTAATAGGATGGATTGCTATAGGATGGATGTGTAATGGGATGGATGCGTAAAAGGACGTATGTGTCATATGGACGTATGTGCCATATGTTGGATGTGTAATACGACAGAGGTGTAAAAGGACGGAGGTATAATAGGGTGGAGGTGTAATATGATGGATTGTTAATAGGATGGATGTGTCATATGATGTATGTGTAATAGGATGGAGGTGTAATATGATGGATGTGTAATACGATGCATGTATAATAGTATGGATGTGTAACAAGATGGATGTGTAATGGGATGGATGTGTAATAGGATGGATATGTAATAGGATGGATGTGTAATAGGACGTATGTGTCATAGGATGGATGTATAATAGGATGGAGGTGTAATCGGACGGAGGTTTAATAGGATGGAGGTGTAATAGGATGGAGTTGTAATATGATGGCTGTCTAATAGGATTGATGTGTAATAAGATGGATGTGTAATATGATGGATGTGGAATAGGATGGATTTTTAATAGGATGGATGTGTAATATGATGTATGTGTAATATGATGTGTGGGTAATAGGATGGATGTGTAATAGGATGGATGAGTTATGGGATGGATGTAGAATAGGATGGATCTGTAATAGGATAGATGTGCAATAGGATGGATGTGCAAGAGGATGGATGTGTAATATGATGGATTTGTGATAAGATGGATGTGTAATAGGATGGATGTGTAATCTGAAGGAAATATAATAGAATGGATGTGTAATAGGATGGATGTGTAATAGGTTGGAAGTGTAATAGGATGGATGTGTAATATGATGGATGTGTAATAGGATAAATGGGCAATAGGATGGATGTGCTATATGATCGATCTGTAATAGAATGGATATGTAATATGATGGATGTGCAATCGGATGGAAGTGTAAGATGATGGATGTGTGATAGGATGGATCGGGAATAGGATGGATGTGTACTATGATGGATGAGTAATTGGGTGGCTGTGTAATATGATGGATGTGTAATATGATGGATGTGTAAGGATGGATGTGTAATATGATGGATGTGTAATACGATGGATGTATAATAGGATGGATGTGTAATAGGATGGATGTGCAATATGATGGATGTGTGATAGGATGGATGTGTAATAGGATGGATGTGTGATCGGAAGGATGTGCAATATGATGGATTTGTAATATGATGGAAAATAATAGGATTGATGTGTAATAGGATGGAGGTTAAATATGATGGCTGTGTAATATGATGATGTGTAACAGGATGGATGTATAATAGAATAGATTTCTAATATGATGGATGTGTAATAGGATGGATGTGTAACATGATGGATGTGTAATAGGATGGATGTTCAATAGGATGGATGTGTAATAGGATGGTTGTTAAATAGGATTGATGAGTAATGGGATGGATGTGGAATAGGATGCAGGTGTAATATGATGGATGTGAAATAGGATGGATGTGTAATATGATGGATGATTATTATGATGGACGTGTAATCGGATGGATGTGTAATATCATGATGTGTAATAAGGTGGATGTGTAATAGGATGAAGGTGTAATATGAGGGATGTGCAACAGGATGGATGTGTAATAGGATGGATGTGTAATATGATGGGTGTATAATTGGATGGATGTGTAAAATCATGTAGATGTATCGGATGGATGAGCAATAGGATGTATGTGCAATATGATGGATGTATAATATGATGGATGTGCAATATGATGAAAGTGTAATAGGAATGATGTGTAATATGATGGATGTATAATATGATGGCTGTGTAATATGATGGATGTATTATAGGATGGATGTTTGATATGAACGTTGTACAATATGATGGATGTGTGATAGGATGGATGTGTAATAGGAAGGATATGTAAGAGGATGGAGGTGTTATAGGATGGAGCTGTAATATGATGGACGTATAATAGGAGTGATGTGTAATAGGATGGATGTGTAATATGATGAGTGTATAATAGGATGGATGTGTAAAATCATGGAAGTGTAATAGGATGGATGTGCAATAGGATGGATGTGCAACATGATGGATGTGTAATATGATGGATGTGTAATAGGATGGATGTGTAATCTGATGGATATATAATAGAATGGATGTGTAATAGGATGGATGTGTAATAGGATGGAAGTGTAATACGATTGATGTGTGATATGAACGATGTGCAATATCATGGATGAGTATTAAGATGGATGTTTGATAGAATGGATGAGTAAAAGGATGGAGGTGTAATATGATGGATGTGTAAAAGGAGTTAGATGAAGTCCTTACAACTAGGGGGATCAAGGGGTATGGTGAGAAAGCAGGAATGGGGTACTGAAGTTGCATGTTCAGCCATGAACTCATTGTATGGCGGTGCATGCTAGAAGAGCCGAATGGCCTACTCCTGCACCTATTTTCTATGTTTCTATGTTTCTATGATGTGTCATCGGATGAATGTATCATATGATGGGTGTGCAATCGGACGGATGTGTTAAATCATGGATCTGTAATAGGATTGATGTTCAAAATGATGGATTTGTAATATGATGATGTGTAACAGGATGAATGTCTAATATGATGGATGTTTACAAGGATGGATATGCAATATGAAGGATGTGTAATAGGATGGATGTGTACTTGGATGGATGTTTAATAGGATTAATGAGTAATATGATGGATGTGTAATCGGATGGATGTGTAAAAGGATGGATGTGTAATATGATGGATGTGTAATATGATGGACGTGTAATATGATGGATGTATAATATGATGGATGTGTAATATGATGGACGTGTAATAGGGTGCATGTGTAATATGATGATGAGTAATAGGATGGATGTGTAATAGGATGGATATGTAATAGGATGGATGTGTAATAGGACGTATGTGTCATAGGATGGATGTATAATCGGATGGAGGTGTAATCGGACGGAGGTTTAATAGGATGGAGGTGTAATAGGATGGAGTTGTAATATGATGGCTGTCTAATAGGATTGATGTGTAATAAGATGGATGTGTAATATGATGGATGTGGAATAGGATGGATTGTTAATAGGATGGATGTGTAATATGATGTATGTGTAATATGATGTGTGGGTAATAGGATGAATGTGTAATAGGATGGATGAGTTATGGGATGGATGTAGAATAGGATGGATCTGTAATAGGATAGATGTGCAATAGGATGGATGTGCAAGAGGATGGATGTGTAATATGATGGATTTGTGATAAGATGGATGTGTAATAGGATGGATGTGTAATCTGAAGGAAATATAATAGAATGGATGTGTAATAGGATGGATGTGTAATAGGTTGGAAGTGTAATAGGATGGATGTGTAATATGATGGATGTGTAATAGGATAAATGGGCAATAGGATGGATGTGCTATATGATCGATCTGTAATAGAATGGATGTGTAATATGATGGATGTGCAATCGGATGGAAGTGTAAGATGATGGATGTGTGATAGGATGGATCGGGAATAGGATGGATGTGTACTATGATGGATGAGTAATTGGGTGGCTGTGTAATATGATGGATGTGTAATATGATGGATGTGTAAGGATGGATGTGTAATATGATGGATGTGTAATACGATGGATGTATAATAGGATGGATGTGTAATAGGATGGATGTGCAATATGATGGATGTGTAATAGTAATTATGAGTGATATGATGGATGTATAATAGGATGGAGGTGTAATTTGATGGATGTGTAACAGGATAGATGTTTAATATGATGGATGTGCGATAGGATGGATGTGTAATAGGATGGATGTGTGATCGGAAGGATGTGCAATATGATGGATTTGTAATATGATGGACAATAATAGGATTGATGTGTAATAGGATGGAGGTTAAATATGATGGCTGTGTAATATGATGATGTGTAACAGGATGGATGTATAATAGAATAGATTTCTAATATGATGGATGTGTAATAGGATGGATGTGTAACATGATGGATGTGTAATAGGATGGATGTTCAATAGGATGGATGTGTAATAGGATGGTTGTTAAAATAGGATTGATGAGTAATGGGATGGATGTGGAATAGGATGCAGGTGTAATATGATGGATGTGAAATAGGATGGATGTGTAATATGATGGATGATTATTATGATGGACGTGTAATCGGATGGATGTGTAATATCATGATGTGTAATAAGGTGGATGTGTAATAGGATGAAGGTGTAATATGAGGGATGTGCAACAGGATGGATGTGTAATAGGATGGATGTGTAATATGATGGGTGTATAATTGGATGGATGTGTAAAATCATGTAGATGTATCGGATGGATGAGCAATAGGATGTATGTGCAATATGATGGATGTATAATATGATGGACGTGCAATATGATGAAAGTGTAATAGGAATGATGTGTAATATGATGGATGTATAATATGATGGCTGTGTAATATGATGGATGTGTAATATGATGGACCTGTAATATAATGGATGTGTAATATGATGGATGTGTAATAGGATGGATGTGTAATAGGATGGATGCGTAATATGACGTATGTGTAATATGACGGATGTGTAATATGATGGATGTGCAATAAGATGACTGAATAATATAATGGATGTGTAATAGAATGGATGTGCAATCGGATGGATGTGTAATAGGATGGATGTCCAATATGATGGATGTGTAATAGGACGGGTGTGTAATATGATGGATGTGTGATAGGATGGATGTGTAATAGGATGGATGTGTAATAGGATGGATGTGTAATAGGATGGATGTGCAATATGATGGATGTGTAATCGGATGGATATTTAATAGGATTGATGTGTAATAGGATGGAGGTGTCATATGATGGCTGTGTAATATGATGATGTGTAAAAGGATGATGTTTAACAGGATGGATGTGTAATATGATCGATGTGTAATAGGATGGATGTGTACTGTGATGGATGTGTGATAGGATGGAAGTGTAATAGGATGTAGTGCAATAGCATGGATGTTTAATAGGATTGATGAGAAATAGGATGGAAGTGTAAGAGGATGGAGGTGTATTATGATGGATTTGCAATATGATGGAGGTGTACTAGGATTGATGCGTAATATGATGGATGTGTAATATGATGGATGTGTAATAGGATGGATGTGTAATAGGATGGATGTGTAATATAATGGATGTGCAATATGATGGATGTGTAATACGATGGATGTTTAATAGGATTGATGAGTAATAGGTTGGATGTGGAATAGGATGCAGGTGTAAAATGATGGATGTGTAATCGGATGGATGTGTAATATGATGGATGATTATTATGATGGACGTGTAATCGGATGAATGTGTGATATGATGATGTGTAATAGGATGGATGTGTAATAGGATGAAGGTGTAATATGAGGGATGTGCAATAGGATGGATGTGTAACAGGAAGGATGTGTAATATGATGGGTGTATAATGGGATGGATGTGTACAATCATGTAGATGTATAGGATGGATGAGCAAAGGATGGATGTGTAATATGATGGATGTATAATATGATGGATGTGTAATATGATGAAAGTGTAATCGGATGGAGGTGTAATATGATGGATGTGTAATATGATGGCTGTGTAATATGATGGATGTCTAATATGATGGAGCTGTAATATAATGGATGTGTAATATGATGGATGTGTAATAGGATGGATGTGTAATAGGATGGATGCGTAATATGACGGATGTGTAATATGATGGATGTGTAATATGATGGATGTGTAATAAGATGACTGAGCAATATAATGGATGTGTAATAGGATGGATGTGCAATCGGATGGATGTGTAATAGGATGGATGTGCAATATGAAATATGTGTAATAGGACGGATGTGTAATATGATTGATGTGTAATATGATGGATGTGTAATAGGATGCATGTTTAATATGATGGATGTGTGATAGGCTGGATGTGTAATAGGATGGATGTGTAATCGGATGTATGTGCAATATGATGGATGTGTAATAGGATCAATATTTAATAGGATTGATGTGCAATAGGATGGAGGTGTAATTTGGTGGCTGTGTAATATGATGATGTGTAATAGGATGATGTGTAATAGAACGGTTGTGTAATAAGATGGCTGTGTAATAGGAGGGATGTATAATAGGATGAATGTGTAATATAATGGATGTGTAATATGATGGTGGTGTAAAAGGATGGATGTGTAATAGGATGGATTGCTATAGGATGGATATGTAATAGGATGGATGTGTAATAGGACGTATGTGTCATAGGATGGATGTATAATAGGATGGAGGTGTAATCGGACGGAGGTTTAATAGGACGGAGGTGTAATAGGATGGAGGTGTAATATGATGGCTGTCTAATAGGATTGATGTGTAATAAGATGGATCTGTAATATGATGGATGTGGAATAGGATGGATTGTTAATAGAATGGATGTGTAATATGATGTATGTGTAATATGATGTGTGGGTAATAGAATGGATGTGTAATAGGATGGATGTGTTATGGGATGGATGTAAAATAGGATGGATCTGTAATAGGATAGATGTGCAATAGGATGGATGTGCAAGAGGATGGATGTGTAATATGATGGATTTGTGATAAGATGGATGTGTAATAGGATGGATGTGTAATCTGAAGGAAATATAATAGAATGGATGTGTAATAGGATGGACGTGTAATAGGTTGGAAGTGTAATAGGATGGATGTGTAATATGAAGGATGTGCAATATGATGGATGTGTAATAGGATAGATGTTGAATAGAATGGATGAGTAAGTGGATGGAGGTGTAATATAATGGATGTGTAATATAATGGATGTGTAATATGATGGATGTGTAATAGGATAGATGTTTAATTTGATGGATGTGCGATAGGAGGATGGATGTGTAATAGGATGGATGTGTAATAGGAATGATATGCAATATGATGTATTTGTAATATGATGGATACTAATAGGATTGATGTGCAATAGGATGGATGAGGAAGGTGATGGATCAGTAATAGGATGGATGTGCAATATGATGGTTGTGTAATCGGATGGATGTGCAATATGATGGATGTGTAATGTGATGGATGTGTAATATGATGGATGTGTAATATGAGATGTGTAATATGATGGATGTGTAATAGGGTGCATGTGTAATATGATGGATGTGTAATAGGATGGATGTGTAATAGGATGGATTTTTAATAGGATTGATGTGTAATAGGATGGATGTGTAATATGATGGATGTGTAATTTGATGGATGTGTAATATGATGGATGTGTAATAGGATGAAGGGATAATAGGATGGATGTGCTATATGATCGATCTGTAATAGAATGGATGTGTAATATGATGAATGTGCAATCGGATGGAAGTGTAAGATGATGGATGTGTGATAGGATGGATCGGGAATAGGATGGATGTGTACTATGATGGATGAGTAATTGGGTGGCTGTGTAATATGATGGATGTGTAATATGATGGATGTGTAAGGATGGATGTGTAATATGGTGGATGTGTAATACGATGGATGTATAATAGGATGGATGTGTAATAGGATGGATGTGCAATATGATGGATGTGTAATAGTATTTATGAGTGATATGATGGATGTATAATCGGATGCAGGCTTAATTTGATGGATGTGTAACAGGATAGATGTTTAATATGATGGATGTGCGACAGGATGGATGTGTAATAGGATGGATGTGTGATCGGAAGGATGTGCAATATGATGGATTTGTAATATGATGGATAATAATAGGATTGATGTGTAATAGGATGGAGGTTAAATATGATGGCTGTGTAATATGATGATGTGTAATGTGATGGATGTGTGATAGGATGGATGTGTATTATGATGGATGTGTAATATGATGGATGTGTAATATGACGGATGTGTAATAGGATGGATGTGTCATAGGATGGATTGCTATATGATGGATGTGTAATGGGATGGATGCGTAAAAGGACGTATGTGTCATATGGACGTATGTGCCATATGATGGATGTGTAATACGACAGAGGTGTAAAAGGACGGAGGTATAATAGGGTGGAGGTGTAATATGATGGATTGTTAATAGGATGGATGTGTCATATGATGTATGTGTAATAGGATGGAGGTGTAATATGATGGATTGTTAATAGGATGGATGTGTAATATGATGTATGTGTAATTTGATGGATGTGTAATAAGTTGGATGTGTAATAGGTTGGATGTGTTATGGGAGGGATGTAAAATAGGATGGATCTATAATAGGATGGATGCGCAATAGGATGGCTGTGCAATAGGATGGATGTGTAATAGGATGAAAGTGTAATAGGATGTATGTGCAATACGGTGGCTGAGTAATATGAGGGATGTGTGAACAGATGGATGTGTAATATGATGATGTGTAATATGATGGAGGTGTAATATGATGGTGCGTAATAGGATGGATGTGGAATATGATGGATATATAATATAATGGATGTGTAATAGGATGGATGTGTAATAGAATAGATGTGTAATAAGGTGGATGTGTGATATGAACGATGTGCAATATGATGGATGAGTATTAGGATGGATGTTTAATAGAATGGATGAGTAAAAGGATGGAGGTGTAATATGATGGATGTGTAATATGATGGATGTGTAATATGATGTGTGTTATATGATGGATGTGCAATGGGATGGATGAGCAAGGTGATGGATCGGTTATAGGATGGATGTGCAATATGATGGATGTGTTATAGGATGGATGTTTGATATGAACGTTGTCCAATATGATGGATGTGTGATAGGATGGATGTGTAATAGGAAGGATATGTAATAGGATGGAGGTGTTATAGGATGGAGCTGTAATATGATGGATGTATAATAGGAGTGATGTGTAATAGGATGGATGTGTAATATGATGAGTGTATAATAGGATGGATGTGTAAAATCATGGAAGTGTAATAGGATGGATGTGCAATAGGATGGATGTGCAATATGATGGATGTGTAATATGATGGATGTGTAATACGATGGACGTGTAATCTGATGGATATATAATAGAATGGATGTGTAATAGGATGGATGTGTAATAGGATGGAAGTGTAATACGATGGATGTGTGATATGAACGATGTGCAATATGATGGATGAGTATTAGGATGGATGTTTGATAGAATGGATGAGTAAAAGGATGGAGGTGTAATATGATGGATGTGTAAAAGGAGTTAGATGAAGTCCTTACAACTAGGGGGATCAAGGGGTATGGTGAGAAAGCAGGAATGGGGTACTGAAGTTGCATGTTCAGCCATGAACTCATTGAATGGCGGTGCATGCTAGAAGAGCCGAATGGCCTACTCCTGCACCTATTTTCTATGTTTCTATGTTTCTGTGATGTGTCATCGGATGAATGTATCATATGATGGGTGTGCAATTGGACGGAGGTGTTAAATCATGGATCTGTAATAGGATTGATGTACAAAATGATGGATGTGTAATATGATGATGTGTAACAGGATGAATGTCTAATATGATGGATGTGTACAAGGATGGATATGCAATATGAAGGATGTGTAATAGGATGGATGTGTACTCGGATGGATGTTTAATAGGATTAATGAGTAATATGATGGATGTGTAATCGGATGGATGTGTAAAAGGATGAATGTGTAACAGGCTGGATGTGTAATAGGATGGATGTGTAATACGATGGATGTATAATAGTATGGATGTGTAACAAGATGGATGTGTAATGGGATGGATGTGTTATAGGATGGATGTGTAATATGATGGATGTGTAATATGATGGATGTGTAATATGATGGATGTATATGATGGATATGTAATATGATGGATGTGTAACAGGGTGCATGTGTAATATGATGATGAGTAATAGGATGGATGTGTAATAGGATGGTTGTGTAATAGGATGGATGTGTAATATGATGGATGATTATTATGATGGACGTGTAATGGGAAGGATGTGTAATATGATGATGTGTAACTGGATGGATGTGTAATTGGAGGAAGGTATAATATGATGGATGTGTAATAGGATGGATGTGCAATAGGATGGATGTGTAATATAATGGGTGTGAAATAGAATGGATGTGTAAAATCATGGAGGTGTAATAGGATGGATGTGAAATAGGATGGATGTGTAATATGATGTATGTGTACTACGATGGATGTATAATAGGATAGATGTGAAATAAGATGGATGTGATATAGGATGGATGTGTAATAGGATGGATGTGTAATATAATGGATGTGTAAAATGATGGACGTTTAATAGGATGGATGTCTAATATGATGGACGTGTAATAGGATGGATGTGTAATTGGAAAGATGTGTAAAAGGATGGATGTGTCATAGGATGGATGCATAACATGATGGATGTGTAATATGATGGATGTTTAAAATTATTGATGTGTAATAGGATGGATGTGTAACATGATGGATGTGAAATATGGTGGATGTGTAATAGGATGGATGGGTAATATGATGGATGTATAATAGGATGGATGTATAATATGATGGATGTGTAATATGATGAAAGTGTAATAGGATGGGTGTGGAATATGATGGATGTGTAATATGTTGGCTGTGCAATATGATGGATGTGTAATATGATGGATGTCTAATTGGATTGATGTATAATATGACGGATGTGTAATTTAAAGCATGTGTAATATGATGATGTGTAATTGGATGGATGTACAAGATGATGGATGTGTAATAGGATGGATGTGTAATATGATGGATGTGTAATAGGATGGATGTGTAACAGGATGGATTTGTAATAGGATTGATGTGTAATAGGATGAATGTTTAATAGGATGGATGTGCAATTTGATGGATGTGTAATAGGATGGATGTGTAATATGATGAATGTGAAATATGATGGATGTGTACTACGATGGATGTATTATAGGATGGATGTGCTATAGGATGGATCTGTAATAGAATGCATGTGTAATATGAAGGATGTGCAATGGGATGAATGTGTAAGATGATGGATGTTTGATAGGATGGATCGGGAATAGGATGGATGCTGCACAGGAGGGCAAGAAAAAGAGTGGGAGAGCGATAGTGATAGGGGATTCAATTGTGAGGGGAATAGATAGGCGTTTCTGCGGCCGCAACCGAGACTCCAGGATGGTATGTTGCCTCCCTGGTGCAAGGGTCAAGGATGTCTCGGAGCGGGTGCAGGACATTCTGAAATGGGAGGGAGAACAGCCAGTTGTCGTGGTGCACATTGGTACCAACGACATAGGCAAAAAAAGGGATGAGGTCCTACGAAACGAATTTAAGGAGCTAGGAGCTAAATTTAAAAGTAGGACCTCAAAAGTAGTAATCTCGGGATTGCTACCAGTGCCACGTGATAGTCAGAGTAGGAATCGCAGGATAGCGCAGATGAATACGTGGCTTGAGCAGTGGTGCAGCAGGGAGGGATTCAAATTCCTGGGGCATTGGGACCGGTTCTGGGGGAGGTGGGACCAGTACAAACCGGACGGTCTGCACCTGGGCAGGACTGGAACCAATGTCCTAGGGGGAGTGTTTGCTAGTGCTGTTGGGGAGGATTTAAACTAATATGGCAGGGGGATGGGAACCAATGCAGGGAGACAGAGGGAAACAAAAAGGAGCCAAAAGCAAAAGACAGAAAGGAGATGAGGAAAAGTGGAGGGCAGAGAAACCCAAGGCAAAGAACAAAAAGGGCCACTGTACAGCAAAATTCTAAAAGGACAAAGGGTGTTAATAAAACAAGCCTGAAGGCTTTGTGTCTTAATGCAAGGAGTATCCGCAATAAGCTGGATGAATTAATTGTGCAAATAGATGTTAACAAATATGATGTGATTGGGATTACGGAGACGTGGCTCCAGGATGATCAGGGCTGGGAACTCAACATTCAGGGGTATTCAACATTCAGGAAGGATAGAATAAAAGGAAAAGGAGGTGGGGTAGCATTGCTGGTTAAAGAGGAGATTAATGCAATAGTTAGGAAAGACATTAGCTTGGATGATGTGGAATCTATATGGGTAGAGCTGCAGAACACCAAAGCGCAAAAAACGTTAGTAGGAGTTGTGTACAGACCTCCAAACAGTAATAGGGATGTTGGGGAGGGCATCAAACAGGAAATTAGGGGTGCATGCAATAAAGGTGCAGCAGTTATAATGGGTGACTTTAATATGCACATAGATTGGGCTAGCCAAACTGGAAGCAATACGGTGGAGGAGGATTTCCTGGAGTGCATAAGGGATGGTTTTCTAGACCAATATGTTGAGGAACCAACTAGGGGGGAGGCCATCTTCGACTGGGTGTTGTGTAATGAGAGAGGATTAATTAGCAATCTCATTGTGCGAGGCCCCTTGGGGAAGAGTGACCATAATATGGTGGAATTCTGCATTAGGATGGAGAATGAAACAGTAATTTCAGAGACCATGGTCCAGAACTTAAAGAAGGGTAACTTTGAAGGTATGAGGCGTGAATTGGCTAGGATAGATTGGCGAATGATACTTAGGGGGTTGACTGTGGATGGGCAATGGCAGACATTTAGAGACCGCATGGATGAATTACAACAATTGTACATTCCTGTCTGGCGTAAAAATAAAAAGGGGAAGGTGGCTCAACCGTGGCTATCTAGGGAAATCAGGGATAGTATTAAAGCCAAGGAAGTGGCATACAAATTGGCCAGAAATAGCAGCGAACCTGGGGACTGGGAGAAATTTAGAACTCAGCAGAGGAGGACAAAGGGTTTGATTAGGACAGGGAAAATGGAGTACGAGAAGAAGCTTGCAGGGAACATTAAGGCGGATTGCAAAAGTTTCTATAGGTATGTAAAGAGAAAAAGGTTGGTGAAGACAAATGTAGGTCCCCTGCAGTCAGAATCAGGGGAAGTCATAACGGGGAACAAAGAAATGGCGGATCAATTGAACAAGTACTTTGGTTCGGTATTCACTAAGGAGGATACAAACAACCTTCCGGATATAAAAGGGGTCAGAGGGTCTAGTAAGGAAGAGGAACTGAGGGAAATCTTTATTAGTCGGGAAATTGTGTTGGGGAAATTGATGGGATTGAAGGCCGATAAATCCCCAGGGCCTGATGGACTGCATCCTAGAGTACTTAAGGAGGTGGCCTTGGAAATAGCGGATGCATTGACAGTCATTTTCCAACATTCCATTGACTCTGGATCAGTTCCTATGGAGTGGAGGGTAGCCAATGTAACCCCACTTTTTAAAAAAGGAGGGAGAGAGAAAACAGGGAATTATAGACCGGTCAGCCTGACCTCAGTAGTGGGTAAAGTGATGGAATCAATTATTAAGGATGTCATAGCAGTGCATCTGGAAAATGGTGACATGATAGGTCCAAGTCAGCATGGATTTGTGAAAGGGAAATCATGCTTGATAAATCTTCTGGAATTTTTTGAGGATGTTTCCAGTAAAGTGGACAAGGGAGAACCAGTTGATGTGGTATATTTGGACTTTCAGAAGGCTTTCGACAAGGTCCCACACAAGAGATTAATGTGCAAAGTTAAAGCACATGGGATTGGGGGTAGTGTGCTGACGTGGATTGAGAACTGGTTGTCAGACAGGAAGCAAAGAGTAGGAGTAAACGGGTACTTTTCAGAATGGCAGGCAGTGACTAGTGGAGTGCCGCAAGGTTCTGTGCTGGGGCCCCAGCTGTTTACATTGTACATTAATGATTTAGACGAGGGGATTAAATGCAGTATCTCCAAATTTGCGGATGATACTAAGTTGGGTGGCAGTGTGAGCTGCGAGGAGGATGCTATTAGGCTGCAGAGTGACTTGGATAGGTTAGGTGAGTGGGCAAATGCATGGCAGATGAAGTATAATGTGGATAAATGTGAGGTTATCCACTTTGTGGTAAAAACAGAGAGACAGACTATTATCTGAATGGTGACAGATTAGGAAAAGGGAAGGTGCAACGAGACATGGGTGTCATGGTACATCAGTCATTGAAGGTTGGCATGCAGGTACAGCAGGCGGTTAAGAAAGCAAATGGCATGTTGGCCTTCATAGCGAGGGGATTTGAATACAGGGGCAGGGAGGTGTTGCTACAGTTGTACAGGGCCTTGGTGAGGCCACACCTGGAGTATTGTGTACAGTTTTGGTCTCCTAACTTGAGGAAGGACATTCTTGCTATTGAGGGAGTGCAGCAAAGGTTCACCAGACTGATTCCCGGGATGGCGGGACTGACCTATCAAGAAAGATTGGATCAATTGGGATTGTATTCACTGGAGTTCAGAAGAATGAGAGGGGACCTCATAGAAACGTTTAAAATTCTGACGGGTTTAGACAGGTTAGATGCAGAAAGAATGTTCCCAATGTTGGGGAAGTCCAGAACCAGGGGTCACAGTCTGAGGATAAGGGGTAAGCCATTTAGGACCGAGATGAGGAGAAACTTCTTCACCCAGAGAGTGGTGAACCTGTGGAATTCTCTACCACAGAAAGTAGTTGAGGCCAATTCACTAAATATATTCAAAAGGGAGTTAGATGAAGTCCTTACTACTCGGGGGATCAAGGGTTATGGCGAGAAAGCAGGAAGGGGGTACTGAAGTTTCATGTTCAGCCATGAACTCATTGAATGGCGGTGCAGGCTAGAAGGGCTGAATGGCCTGCTCCTGCACCTATTTTCTATGTTTCTATGTTTCTATGTAATATGATGGATGAGTAATTGGGTGGATGTGTAATATGATGTATGTGTAATATGATGGATGTGTAAAAGGATGGATGTGTAATATGATCGATGTGAAATATAATGGATGTGTACTACGATGGATGTATCCTATGATGGATGTGTAATATAATGGATGAGTAATAGGATGGATGTGTAATAGGATGGAGGCATAATATGATGGATGTGCAATATGATGGATCGGTAATAGGATGGATGTGTAATATGATGGATGAGTAATCGGATGGATGTGTAATATGATGGATGTGTAACATGATGGATGTGTAATAGGGTGCATGTGTAATAGGAGGGATTTGTAATAGGATTGATGTGTAATAGGATGGATGTCTAATATGATGGATGTGTAATTTGATGGATGTGTAAGATGATGGATGTGTGATAGGATGGATTGGGAATAGGATTGATGTGTAATATGATGGATGAGTAATTGGGTGGATGTGTAATATGATGGATGTGTAATATGATGGATGTGTACTACGATGGATGTATAATATGATGGATGTGTAATAAGATGAATGTGATATAGGATGGATGTGTAATAGGATGGATGTGTAATATGATGGATCTGTAAAATGATGGACATGTCATAGGATGGATGTCTAATATGATGGACGTGTAATAGGATAGATGTGTAATTGGAAAGATGCGTAAAAGGATGGATGTATAATAGGATGGATGCATAATATGATAGATGTGTAATATGATGGATGTTAAAAATTATTGATGTGTAATAGGATGGATGTGTAACATGATGGATGTGTAATATGGTGGATGTGTAATAGAATGGATGGGTAATAGGATGGATGTGCTATAGGATGGATGTGTAATAGGATGGATGCGTAATATGATGGATGTGTAATATTCTGGATGCGTAATAGAATGGATGTGTAATATGATGGATGTCTAATTGGACGGATGTATAATATGACGGATGTGTAATGGGAAAGATGTGTAAAAGGATGGATGTGCAAAAGGATGGATGTATAATATGATGGATGTGCAATATGATGGATCGGTAATAGGATGGATGTGTAATATGATGGATGAGAAATGGGATGGATGTGTAATATGATGGATGTGTAATATGATGGATGTGTAATAGGGTGCATGTGTAATAGGAGGGATTTGTAATAGGATTGATGTGTAATAGGATGGATGTCTAATATGATGGATGTGTAATTTTATGGATGTGTAATATGATGGATGTGTAATAGGATGGACGGGTAATAGGATGAATGTGCTCGTGGATGGATCTGTAATAGAATGGATGTGTAATATGATGGATGTGCAATCGGATGGATGTGTAAGATGATGGATGTGTGATAGGATGGATCGGGAATAGGATTGATGTGTAATATGATGGATGAGTAATTGGGTGGATGTGTAATATGATGGATGTGTAACATGATGGATGTGTAATAGAATGGATGTGTAATTTGATGGATGTATAATATGATGGATGTGTACTACGATGGATGTATAATAGGATAGATGTGAAATAAGATGGATGTGATATAGGATGGATGTGTAATAGGATGGATGTGTAATATGATGGATGTGTAAAATGATGGACGTGTAATAGGATGGATGTCTAATATGATGGACGTGTAATAGGATGGATGTGTAATTGGAAAGATGTGTAAAAGGATGGATGTGTCATAGGATTGATGCATAACATGATGGATGTGTAATATGATGGATGTTTAAAATTATTGATGTGTAATAGGATGGATGTGTAACATGATGGATGTGTAATATGGTGGATGTGTAATAGGATGGATGTGTAATATGATGGATGTACTATAGGATAGATGTGTAATAGGATGGATGCGTAATATGATGGATGCGTAATATGCTGGATGCGTAATAGAATGGATGTGTAATATGATGGATGTATAATAGGATGGATGTATAATATGATGGATGTGTAATATGATGAAAGTGTAATAGGATGGATGTGCAATAAGATGACGGTGTAATATAATGGATGTGTAATAGGATGGATGTGCAATAGTATGGATGTGTAATATGATGGAAGTGTAATAGGATCGATGTGCAATAGGATCGATGTGTAATATGATGGATGTGTAATAGGATGGATGTGTATTATGATGGATGTGTAATATGATGGATACGTAATAGGATGGATGTGTCATATGATGGATGTGTAATAGGATGTATGTATAATGTGATGGATGTGTAATATGAAGAAAGTGTAATAGGATGGATGTGGAAAATGATGGATGTGTAATACGATGGCGGTGCAATATGATGGATGTGTAATATGACGCATGTGTAATGTGATGGATGTGTAATAAGATGATGGTGTAATATAATGGATGTGTAATAGGATGGATGTGCAATAGTATGGATGTGTAATAGGATGGATGTGTAATAGGATAGATGTATAATATGATGGATGTGCAATAGGATGAGTGTGAAATAGAATGGATGTGTAATCGGATGGATGTGCAATAGAACAGATATTTAATAGGATGGATGTGTAATATGATGGATTTGTAACATGATGGACGTGTAATAGTGTGCATGTGTAATAGGAGGGATTTGTAATAGGATTGATGTGTAATAGGATGGATGTCTAATATGATGGATGTGTAATTTGATGGATGTGTAAGATGATGGATGTGTGATAGGATGGATTGGGAATAGGATTGATGTGTAATATGATGGATGAGTAATTGGGTGGATGTGTAATATGATGGATGTGTAATATGATGGATGTGTACTACGATGGATGTATAATATGATGGATGTGTAATAAGATGGATGTGATATAGGATGGATGTGTAATAGGATGGATGTGTAATATGATGGATCTGTAAAATGATGGACGTGTCATAGGATGGATGTCTAATATGATGGACGTGTAATAGGATAGATGTGTAATTGGAAAGATGCGTAAAAGGATGGATGTGTAAGAGGATGGATGCATAACATGATGGATGTGTAATATGATGGATGAGTAATAGGATGGATGTGTAATAGGATGGATGCATAATATGATGGATGTGCAATATGATGGATCGGTAATAGGATGGATGTGTAATATGATGGATGAGTAATCGGATGGATGTGTAATATGATGGATGTGTAACATGATGGATGTGTAATAGGGTGCATGTGTAATTGGAGGGATTTGTAATAGGATTGATGTGTAATAGGATGGATGTCTAATATGATGGATGTGTAATTTGATGGATGTGTAAGATGATGGATGTGTGATAGGATGGATTGGGAATAGGATTGATGTGTAATATGATGGATGAGTAATTGGGTGGATGTGTAATATGATGGATGTGTAATATGATGGATGTGTACTACGATGGATGTATAATATGATGGATGTGTAATAAGATGAATGTGATATAGGATGGATGTGTAATAGGATGGATGTGTAATATGATGGATCTGTAAAATGATGGACGTGTCATAGGATGGATGTCTAATATGATGGACGTGTAATAGGATAGATGTGTAATTGGAAAGATGCGTAAAAGGATGGATGTATAATAGGATGGATGCATAATATGATAGATGTGTAATATGATGGATGTTAAAAATTATTGATGTGTAATAGGATGGATGTGTAACATGATGGATGTGTAATATGGTGGATGTGTAATAGAATGGATGTGTAATAGGATGGATGTGCTATAGGATGGATGTGTAATAGGATGGATGCATAATATGATGGATGTGTAATATTCTGGATGCATAATAGAATGGGTGTGTAATATGATGGATGTCTAATTGGACGGATGTATAATATGACGGATGTGTAATGGGAAAGATGTGTAAAAGGATGGATGTGCAAAAGGATGGATGTATAATATGGTGGATGTGCAATATGATGGATCGGTAATAGGATGGATGTGTAATATGATGGATGAGTAATGGGATGGATGTGTAATATGATGGATGTGTAATATGATGGATGTGTAATAGGGTGCATGTGTAATAGGAGGGATTTGTAATAGGATTGATGTGTAATAGGATGGATGTCTAATATGATGGATGTGTAATTTTATGGATGTGTAATATGATGGATGTGTAATAGGATGGACGGGTAATAGGATGGATGTGCTCGTGGATGGATCTGTAATAGAATGGATGTGTAATATGATGGATGTGCAATCGGATGGATGTGTAAGATGATGGATGTGTGATAGGATGGATCGGGAATAGGATTGATGTGTAATATGATGGATGAGTAATTGGGTGGATGTGTAACATGATGGATGTGTAACATGATGGATGTGTAATAGGATGGATGTGCAATTTGATGGATGTGTAATATGATGGATGTGTACTACGATGGATGTATAATAGGATAGATGTGAAATAAGATGGATGTGATATAGGATGGATGTGTAATAGGATGGATGTGTAATATGATGGATGTGTAAAATGATGGACGTGTAATAGGATGGATGTCTAATATGATGGACGTGTAATAGGATGGATGTGTAATTGGAAAGATGTGTAAAAGGATGGATGTGTCATAGGATTGATGCATAACATGATGGATGTGTAATATGATGGATGTTTAAAATTATTGATGTGTAATAGGATGGATGTGTAACATGATGGATGTGTAATATGGTGGATGTGTAATAGGATGGATGTGTAATATGATGGATGTACTATAGGATGGATGTGTAATAGGATGGATGCGTAATATGATGGATGCGTAATATGCTGGATGCGTAATAGAATGGATGTGTAATATGATGGATGTATAATAGGATGGATGTATAATATGATGGATGTGTAATATGATGAAAGTGTAATAGGATGGATGTGCAATAAGATGACGGTGTAATATAATGGATGTGTAATAGGATGGATGTGCAATAGTATGGATGTGTAATATGATGGAAGTGTAATAGGATCGATGTGCAATAGGATCGATGTGTAATATGATGGATGTGTAATATGATGGATACGTAATAGGATGGATGTGTCATATGATGGATGTGTAATAGGATGTATGTATAATGTGATGGATGTGTAATATGAAGAAAGTGTAATAGGATGGATGTGGAAAATGATGGATGTGTAATATGATGGCGGTGCAATATGATGGATGTGTAATATGACGCATGTGTAATGTGATGGATGTGTAATAAGATGATGGTGTAATATAATGGATGTGTAATAGGATGGATGTGCAATAGTATGGATGTGTAATAGGATGGATGTGTAATAGGATAGATGTATAATATGATGGATGTGCAATAGGATGAGTGTGTAATAGAATGGATGTGTAATCGGATGGATGTGCAATAGAACAGATATTTAATAGGATGGATGTGTAATATGATGGATTTGTAACATGATGGACGTGTAATAGTGTGCATGTGTAATAGGAGGGATTTGTAATAGGATTGATGTGTAATAGGATGGATGTCTAATATGATGGATGTGTAATTTGATGGATGTGTAAGATGATGGATGTGTGATAGGATGGATTGGGAATAGGATTGATGTGTAATATGATGGATGAGTAATTGGGTGGATGTGTAATATGATGGATGTGTAATATGATGGATGTGTACTACGATGGATGTATAATATGATGGATGTGTAATAAGATGGATGTGATATAGGATGGATGTGTAATAGGATGGATGTGTAATATGATGGATCTGTAAAATGATGGACGTGTCATAGGATGGATGTCTAATATGATGGACGTGTAATAGGATAGATGTGTAATTGGAAAGATGCGTAAAAGGATGGATGTGTAAGAGGATGGATGCATAATATGATGGATGTGTAATATGATGGATGTTAAAAATTATTGATATGTAATAGGATGGATGTGTAACATGATGGATGTGTAATATGGTGGATGTGTAATAGGATGGATACGTAATAGGATGGATGTGCTATAGGATGGATGTGGAATAGGATGGATGCATAATATGATGGATGTGTAATATTCTGGATGCGTAATAGAATGGATGTTTAATATGATGGATGTGTAATAGGGTGCATGTGTAATAGGAGGGATTTGTAATAGGATTGATGTGTAATAGGATGGATGTCTAATATGATGGATGTGTAATTTGATGGATGTGTAATATGATGGATGTGTAATAGGATGGATGGGTAATAGGATGGATGTGCTCGTGGATGGATCTGTAATAGAATGGATGTGTAATACGATGGATGTGCAATCGGATGGATGTGTAAGATGATGGATGTGTGATAGGATGGATCGGGAATAGGAATGATGTGTAATATGATGGATGAGTAATTGGGTGGATGTGTAATATGATGGATGTGTAACATGATGGATGTGTAATAGGATGGATGTGTAATTTGATGGATGTGTACTACGATGGATGTGTACTACGATGGATGTATAATAGGATAGATGTGAAATAAGATGGATGTGATATAGGATGGATGTGTAATAGGATGGATGTGTAATATGATGGATGTGTAAAATGATGGACGTGTAATAGGATGGATGTCTAATATGATGGACGTGTAATAGGATGGATGTGTAATTGGAAAGATGTGTAAAAGGATGGATGTGTCATAGGATGGATGCATAACATGATGGATGTGTAATATGATGGATGTTTAAAATTATTGATGTGTAATAGGATGGATGTATAACATGATGGATGTGTAATATGGTGGATGTGTAATAGGATGGATGTGTAATAGGATGGATGCATAATATGATGAATGCGTAATATGCTGGATGCGTAATAGAATGGATGTGTAATATGATGGATGTATAATAGGATGGATGTATAATATGATGGATGTGTAATATGATGAAAGTGTAATAGGATGGATGTGCAATAGGATGACGGTGTAATATAATGGATGTGTAATAGGATGGATGTGCAATAGTATGGATGTGTAATAGATGGAAGTGTAATAGGATCGATGTGCAATAGGATCGATGTGTAATATGATGGATGTGTAATAGGATGGATGTGTATTATGATGGATGTGCAATAGGATGAATGCATAATATGATGGATGTGTAATATGATGGATACGTAATAGGATGGATGTGTAATATGATGGATGTGTAATAGGATGTATGTATAATGTGATGGATGTGTAATATGATGAAAGTGTAATAGGATGGATGTGGAAAATGATGGATGTGTAATATGATGGCGGTGCAATATGATGGATGTGTAATATGACGCATGTGTAATGTGATGGATGTGTAATAAGATGATGGTGTAATATAATGGATGTGTAATAGGATGGATGTGCAATAGTATGGATGTGTAATAGGATGGATGTGTAATAGGATAGATGTATAATATAATGGATGTGTAATAGGATGAGTGTGTAATAGAATGGATGTGAAATAGGATGGAAGTGTAATCGGATGGATGTGTAATAGTATCGATGTGTAATATGATGGATGTGTAATAGGATGAGTGTGTAATAGGATGGAAGTGTAATCGGATGGATGTGTAATAGTATCGATGTGTAATATGATGGATGTGTAATAGGATGAGTGTGTAATAGAATGGATGTGCAATAGTATGGATGTGTAATATGATGATGTGTAATTGGATGGATGTACAAGATGATGGATGTGTAATAGGATGGATGTGTAACAGGATGGATTTGGAATAGGATTGATGTGTAATAGAATGAATGTTTAATAGGATGGATGTGTAATTTGATGGATGTGTAATAGGATGGATGTGCAATATGATGAATGTGAAATATGATGGATGTGTACTACGATGGATGTATAATAGGATGGATGTGTAATAAGATGGATGTGTTATAGGATGGATGTGCTATAGGATGGATCTGTAATAGAATGTATGTGCAATATGAAGGATGTGCAATGGGATGAATGTGTAAGATGATGGATGTTTGATAGGATGGATCGGGAATTGGATGGATGTGTAATATGATGGATGAGTAATTGGGTGGATGTGTAATATGATGTATGTGTAATATGATGGATGTGTAATAGGATGGATGTGTAATATGATCGATGTGAAATATAATGGATGTGTACTGCGATGGATGTATAATAGGATGGATGTGCAACAAGATGGATGTGTTATAGGATGGATGTGTAATGGGATGGATGTGTAATATGATGGACGTGTAATAGGATGGCTGTGTAATTGGATAGATGTGTAAAAGGATGGATGTGTAATAGGATGGATGCATAATATGATGGATGTGCAATATGATGGAACGGTAATAGGATGGCTGTGTAATTGGATAGATGTGTAAAAGGATGGATGTGTAATAGGATGGATGCATAATATGATGGATGTGCAATATGATGGAACGGTAATAGGATGGATGTGTAATATGCTGGATGAGTAATGGGATGGATGTGTAATAGGATGGATGCATTATATGATGGATGGGCAATATGATGGATCGGTAATAGGATGGATGTGTAATATGATGGATGTGTAACATGATGGATGTGTAATAGGGTGCATGTGTAATAGGAGGGATTTGTAATAGGATTGATGTGTAATAGGATGGATGTCTAATATGATGGATGTGCAATTTGATGGATGTGTAAGATGATGGATGTGTGATAGGATGGATCGGTAATAGGATGGATGTGTAATATGATGGATGTGTAATACGATGGATGTGTAATAGGATGGCTGTGTAATATGATGGATGTGTAATATGATGGATATGTACTACGATGGATGTATAATATGATGGATGTGTAATAAGATGAATGTGAAAAAGGATGGATGTGTAATAGGATGGATGTGTAATATGATGGATCTGTAAAATGATGGACGTGTCATTGGATGGATGTCTAATATGATGGACGTGTAATAGAGAGATACTGCCTCACCCTTTCGCTGACACTATGTGATAGGTGAGTGTAGGATAGATACTGCCTCTCTCATTCTCTGACACTATGTGACAGATGAGTGTTGGATAGATACTGCCTCTCTCATTCTCTGACACTATTTGACAGGTGAGTGTAGGATAGCTACTGACTCTCTCATTCTCTGACAATATGTGACAGTTGAGTGTACGTTAGATACTGCCTCTCTCTCTCTGACACTATGTAACAGGTGATTGCAGGATAGATCCTGTCACTGACATTCTCTGACACGATGTGACAGGTGAGTGTTGGATAAATACTGCTTCTCTCACTCTGACACTATGTGAGAGGTGAGTGTCGGATAGATCCTGCCACTCACATTCTCTGACACTATGTGACACATGAGTGTTGGATAGATACTGCTTATCTCAGTCGCTGATATTATGTGACAGGTGAGTGTTGGACAGATACCGCCTCTCTCATTCTCTGACACGATGTGATAGGTGAGTGTAGGGTAGATGCTGCCTCTCTCACTCTCTGACACTATGTGACAGGTGAGTGTAGGATAGATAGAGCCTCACTCATTCGCTGACAATATGTGACAGGTGAGTGTAGGATAGACTCTGCCTCTCTCATTTGCTGATGTTATGTGACAGGTGAGTGTTGGATAGATACTGCTTCTCTCATTCTCTGACACTATGTGACAGGTGAGTGTAGGATGGATACTGCCTCTCTCATTCTCTGACACTATGTGACAGGTGAGTGTAGGATAGATACTGCCTCTCTTATTCTCTGACAATATGTGACAGGTGAGTGTAGGATAGATACTGCCTCTCTCATTCTCTGACACTATATGACAGGCGAGTGTTGGAGAGATACTGCCTCTCTCATTCTCTGACACGATGTGACAGGTGAGTGTTGGATAAATACAGCCTCCCTCATTCTCTGACACTGTGACAGTTGAGTGTTGGATACATACTGCCTCTGTCAATCTTTGATACTATGTGACATGTGAGTGTTGGATAGATACTGCCTCTCTCATTCTCTGATACTATGTGACAGGTGAGTGCTGGATTGATACTGCCTCTCTCATTCTCTGACACTATTTGACAGGTGAGTGTTGGATAGATACAGCCTCTCTCATTCTCTGACACTGTGACAGTTGTGTATAGGATAGATACTGCCTCTCTCATTCTCTGATACTAAGTGACAGGTGAGTGTTGGAGAGATACTGCCTCTCTCATTCGCTGACACTATGTGACAGGTGAGTGTGGGATAGATACTGCCTCTCTCATTCTCTGACAATATGTGACAGGTGAGTGTGGGAGAGATACTGCCTCTCTCATTCTCTGACACTATGATACAGGCGAGTGTTGGAGAGATACTGCCTCTCTCATTCGCTCATACTATGTAACAGGTGAGTGTGTTATCGATACTGCCACTCTCATTCTCTGACACTATGTTACAGGTGAGTACAGGATAGATGCGGCCTCTCTCAATCTCTGACACTATGTGACAGGTGAGTGTAGGATAGATACTGCCTCCCTCATTCTCTGACAATATGTGACAGGTGAGTGTAGGATAGATACTGCCTCTCTCATTCGCTGACACTATGTGACAGGTGAGTGTCGGATAGATACTGCCTCTCCAATTCACTGACACGATGTGACAGGTGAATGTTGGATAGATACAGCCTCTCTCATCCTCTGACACTGTGACAGTTGAGTGTAGGATAGATACTGCCTCTCTCATTCTCTGATATTCAGTGACAGGTGAGTGTTG
This sequence comes from Pristiophorus japonicus, assembly GCF_044704955.1. NCBI lineage: Eukaryota > Metazoa > Chordata > Chondrichthyes > Pristiophoridae > Pristiophorus > Pristiophorus japonicus. The sequence continues at coordinate 22,958,184 of NC_092003.1, forward strand.
GAGAGATACTGCCTCTCTCTTTCGCTTACACTATGTGACAGGTGAGTGTAGGATAGATACTGCCTCTCTCATTCTCTGACCCTATGTGACAGATGAGTGTTGGAGAGATACTGCCTCTCTCATTCTCTGACACTATTTGACAGGTGAGTGTAGGATAGATACTGACTCTCTCATACTCTGACAATACGTGACAGGTGAGTGTTGGATAAATACTGCTTCTCTCATTCTCTGACACTATGTGACAGGTGAGTGTAGGATAGATACTGCCTCTCTCATTCTCTGACACTATTTGACAGGTGAGTGTAGGATAGATACTGACTCTCTCATTCTCTGACAATATGTGACAGGTGAGTGTTTGATAGTTTCTGCCATTCTCATTCTCTGACACTATGTGACAGGTGGGTGTGGATAGATACTGCATCTCTCATTCCCGGATACCAAGTGACAGGTGAGTGTTGGATAGCTACAGCCTCTCTCATTCTCTGAGACTGTGACAGTTGAGTGTTGGATACATACTGCCTCTGTCAATCTCTGAAACTGTGTGACAGGTGAGTGTTGGATAGAGACTGCCTCTCTCATTTTCTGACACGATGTGACAGGTGAGTGCTGGATTGATACTGCCTCTCTCATTCTCTGACACTATGTGACAGGTGAGTGTAGGATAGATACTGCCTCTCTCATTCACTGACACGATGTGACAGGTGAGTGTTGGATAGATACAGCCTCTCCCATTCACTGACACTGTGACAGTTGAGTGTCGGATAGATACTGCCTCTCTCATTCTCTGATACTCAGTGACAGGTGAGTGTTGGAGAGATACTGCCTCTCTCATTCTCTGACAATATGTGACAGTTGAGTGTAGGATAGATACTGCCTCTCTCTCATTCTCTGACACTATGTAACACGTGATTGTAAGATAGATCCTACCACTCACATTCTCTGACACTATGTGACAGGTGAGTGTAGAATAGATACTGCCTCCCTCATTCTCTGACACTATGTGACAGGTGAGTGTAGGATAGATACTGCCTCTCTCATTCGCTCATATTATGTGACAGGTGAGTTTTCGATAGATACTGCCTCTCTCATTCTCTGACACAATGTGATAGGTGAATGTAGGATAGATGCTGCCTCTCTCATTCTCAGACACTATATGACAGGTGAGTGTAGGACAGATACTGCCTCTCTCATTCTCTGACAATATGTGACAGATGAATGTAGGATAGATACTGCCTCTCTCATTCCCTGACTCCATGTGACAGGTGGGTGTTGGATCGATACGGCATCTCTCATGACTGGACACCAAGTGACAGGTGAGTGTTGGATAGATACAGCCTCTCTCATTCTCTGAGACTGTGACAGGTGAGTGTTGGGTAGATACAGCCTCTCTCATTCTTTGATACTGTGACAGTTGAGTGCAGGATAGATACTGCCTCTCTCATTCTCTGATACTCATTGACAGGTGAGGGTTGGAGAGATACTGCCTCTCCCTTTCGCTGACACTATGTGATAGGTGAGTGCAGGATAGATACTGCCTCTCTCATTCGCTGATATTATGTGACAGGTGAGTGTTTGATAGTTGCTGCATCTCTCATTCCCGGATACCAAGTGACAGGTGAGTGTTGGATAGCTACAGCCTCTCTCATTCTCTGAGACTGTGACAGTTGAGTGTTGGATAGATACTGACTCTGTCAATCTCTGCTGTGTAACAGGTGAGTGTTGGATAGAGACTGCCTCTCGCATTTTCTGACACGATGTGACAGGCGAGTGCTGGATAGATACTGCCTCTCTCATTCTCTAATACTCAGTGACAGGTGAGTGTAGAATAGATACTGCCTCCCTCATTCTCTGACACTATGTGACAGGTGAGTGTAGGATAGATACTGCCTCTCTCATTCGCTGATATTATGTGACAGGTGAGTTTTCGATAGATACTGCCTCTCTCATTCTCTGACACTATGTGATAGGTGAATGTAGGATAGATGCTGCCTCTCTCATTCTCTGACACTATATGACAGGTGAGTGTAGGATAGATACTGCCTCTCTCATTCTCTGACAATATGTGAAAGATGAATGTAGGATAGATACTGCCTCTCTCATTCCCTGACTCCATGTGTCAGGTGGGTGTTGGATAGATACTGCATCTCTCATGACCGGACACAAAGTGACAGGTGAGTGTTGGATAGATACAGCCTCTCTCATTCTTTGACACTGTGACAGTTGAGTGCAGGATAGATACTGCCTCTCTCATTCTCTGATACTCATTGACAGGTGAGGGTTGGAGCGATACTGCTTCTCCCTTTCGCTGACACTATGTGATAGGTGAGTGCAGGATAGATACTGCCTCTCTCATTTTGTGACACTATGTGACAGATGAGTGTTGGATAGATACTGCCTCTCTCATTCTCTGACACTATTTGACAGGTGAGTGTAGGATAGATAATGACTCTCTCATTCTCTGACACAATGTAACAGGTGAGTGTTGGGTAAATACTGCTTCTCTCATTCTCTGACACTATGTGACAGGTGAGTGTTGGATAGATCCTGCCACTCACATTCTCTGACACTATGTGACACGTGAGTGTTGGATAGATAATGCTTCTCTCATTCTCTGACACTATGTGATAAGTGAGTGTAGGGTAGATGCTGCCTCTCTCATTCTGTGACACTATGTGACAGGTGAGTGTAGGATTGATAGAGCCTCTCTCTTTCTCTGACAATATGTGACAGGTGAGTGTTGGATAGATACTGCCTCTCTCATTCTCTGACACTCTGTGATAGGTGAGTGTAGGGTAGATGCTGCCTCTCTCATTCTCTGACACTATGTGACAGGTGAGTGTAGGATAGATAGAGCCTCTCTCATTCTCACACAATATGTGACAGGTGAGTGTTGGACACATACAGCCTCTCTCATTCTCTGACACTGTGACAGTTGAGTGCAGGATAGATACTGCCTCTCTCATTCTCTCACACTCTGTGACAGGTGAGTTTAGGATAGATACTGTCTCTCTAATTCACTGACAACATGTGACAGGTGAGTGTTGGATAGATACAGCCTCTCTCATTCTCTGACACTGTGACAGTTGAGTGCAGGATAGATACTGCCTCTCTCATTCTCTGATACTCATTGACAGGTGAGTGTTGGAGAGATACTGCCAATCCCTTTCGCTGACACTATGTGATAGGTGAGTGCAGGATAGATACTGCCTCTCTCATTTTCTGACACTATGTGACAGATGAGTGTTGGATAGATACTGCCTCTCTCATTCTCTGACACTATTTGACAGGTGAGTGTAGGATAGATACTGACTCTCTCATTCTCAGACAAAATGTGACATTTGAGTGTACGATTGATACTGCCTCTCTCATTCTCTGACACAATGTAACAGGTGATTGTAGGATAGATCCTGCCACTGACATTCTCTGACACTATGTGACAGGTGAGTGTTGGGTAAATACTGCTTCTCTCATTCTCTGACACTATGTGACAGCTGAGTGTTGGATAGATCCTGCCACTCACATTCTCTGACACTATGTGACACGTGAGTGTTGGATAGATAATGCTTTTCTCATTCTATGACACTATGTGATCGGTGAGTGTAGGGTAGATGCTGCCTCTCTCATTCTGTGACACTATGTGACAGGTGAGTGTAGGATAGATACTGCCTCTCTCATTCGCTGATATTATGTGACAGGTGAGTGTTGGATAGATACTGCCTCTCTCATTCTCTGACACTATGTGATAGATGAGTGTAGGGTAGATGCTGCCTCTCTCATTCTCTGACACTATGTGACAGGTGAGTGTAGGATAGATACTGCCTCTCTCATTCGCTGGTATTATGTAACAGGTGAGTGTTGGATAGATACTGCTTCTCTCATTCTCAGACACTATGTGATAGGTGAGTGTAGGGTAGATGCTGCCTCTCTCATTCTATGACACTATGTGACAGGTGAGTGTAGGTTAGGTACTGCCACTCTCATTCTCTGACAATATGTGACAGGTGAGTGTAGGATAGATAGTGCCTCTCTCATTCTCTGACACTATGTGACAGGCGAGTGTTGGAGAGATACTGCCTCTCTCATTCGCTGACACTATGTAACAGGTGTGTGTAGGATAGATACTGCCACTCTCATTCTCTGACACTATGTGACAGGTGAGTGTTGGATAGATACTGCCTCTCTCATTCTCTGACACTAAATGACAGGTGAGTGTTGGATTGATACTGCCTCTCTCATTCTCTGACACGATGTGACAGGTGAGTGTTGGATAGATACAGCCTATCTCATTCTCTGACACTGTGACAGTTGAGTGTTGGATACATACTGCCTCTGTCATTCTTTGATACTGTGTGACATGTGAGTGTTGGATAGATACTGCTTCTCTCATTCTCTGACACTATGTGATAGGTGAGTGTTGGAGAGATACTGCCTCTCTCATTCGCTGACACTATGTGACAGGTGAGTGTGGGATAGATACTGCCTCTCTCAATCTCTGACACTATGTGATAGGTGAGTGTCGGAGAGATACTGCCTCTCTCATTCTCTGATACTATGTTACAGGCGAGTGTTGGAGAGATACCGCCTCTCTCATTTACTCACACTATGTAACAGGTGAGTGTGGGATCGATACTGCCACTCTCATTCTCTGACACTAAGTGACAGGTGAGTGTTGGATCGATACTGCTTCTCTCATTCTCTGACACTATGTGACAGGTGAGTGCAGGATCGATGCTGCCTCTCTCATTCTCTGACACTAAATGACAGGTGAGTGTTGGATTGATTCTGCGTTTCTCCTTCTCTGACACGATGTGACAGGTGAGTGTTGGATAGATACAGCCTCCCTCATTCTCTGACACTGTGACAGTTGAGTGTTGGATACATACTGCCTCTCTCATTCATTGATACTGTGTGACAGATGAGTGTGAGATAGATACTGCCTCTCTCATTCTCTGATACTATGTGACAGGTGAGTGCTGGATTGATACTGCCTCTCTCATTCTCAGAAACTATATCACAGGAGAGTGTAGGATAGATACTGCCTCTCTAATTCTCTGACACTGTGACAGTTGAGTGTTGGATACATACTGCCTCTGTCATTCTTTGATACTGTGTGACATGTGAGTGTTGGATAGAAATTGCCCCTCTCATTCTCTGACACGATGTTACAGGCGCGTGTTGGGGAGATACTGCCTCTCTCATTCGCTCACACTATGTAACAGGTGAGTGTGGGATCGACACTGCCACTCTCATTCTCTGACACTATGTGACAGGTGAGTGTTGGATAGATACTGCCTCTCTCATTCTCTGAATTTATGTGACACGCGAGTGTAGGATAGATGCTGCCTCTCTCATTCTCTGACACTATGTGACAGGTGAGTGTAGGATAGATACTGCCTCCCTCATTCTCTGACAATATGTGACAGGTGAGTGTTGGATAGATGCTGCCTCTCTCATTCTCTGACACTATGTGACAGGTGAGTGTTGGATAGATACTGCCTCTCTCATTCTCTGACACTATGTGACAGGTGAGTGTTGGATAGTTGCTTCCATTCTCATTCTCTGACACTATGTGACAGGTGGGTGTTGGATAGATACTGCATCTCTCAATCTCTGACAATATGTGATATGTGAGTGTCGGATAGATAGTGCCTCTCTCATTCTCTGATACGATGTGACAGGTGAGTGTTGGATAGATACTGTCTCTCTCATTCTCTGACTCCATGTGACAGGTGAATGTTGGATAGATACTGCCTCTCTCATTCTCTGACACTATGTGACAGGTGAGTATTGGATAGATACTGTTTCTCTCATTCTCTGACACTATGTGACAGGTGAGTGTTGGATAGTTGCTTCCATTCTCATTCTCTGACACTATGTGACAGGTGGGTGTTGGATCGATACTGCATCTCTCATTCCCGGATACCAAGTGACAGGTGAGTGTTGGATACATACAGCCTCTCTCATTCTCTGAGTCTGTGACAGTTGAGTGTTGGATACATACTGCCTCTGTCATTCTCTGAAACTTTGTGACAGGTGAGTGTTGGATAGAGACTGCCTCTCTCATTCTCTGACACTATGTGACAGGTGAGTGTTGGATTGATAATGCCTCTCTCATTCTCTGAAACTATGTGACAGGTGAATGTTGGATAGATGATGCCTCTCTCATTCTCTGACCCTATGTGACAGGTGAGTGTTGGATTGATACTGCTTCTCTCAATCTCTGACACTATCTGACATGTGAGTGTAAGATAGATAGTGCCTCTCTCATTCTGTGATACGATGTGACAGGTGAGTGTTGGATAGATACTGCCTCTCTCATTCTCTGACTCCATGTGACAGGTGAATGATGGATAGATACTGCTTCTCTCATTCTCTGACACTATGTGGCAGGTGAGTGTTGGATAGATACTGTCTCGCTCATTCTCTGACACTATGTGACAGGTGAGTGTTTGATATTTGCTGCCATTCTCATTCTCTGACACTATGTGACAGGTGGGTGTTGGATAGATACTGCATCTCTCATTACCGGATACCAAGTGACAGTTTAGTGTTGGATAGTACAGCCTCTCTCATTCTCTGAGACTGTGACAGTTGAGTGTTGGATACATACTGCCTCTGTCATTCTCTGAAACTGTGTGACAGGTGAGTGTTGGATAGAGACTGCCTCTCTCATTCTCTGACATGATGTGACAGGTGAGTGCTGGATTGATACTGCCTCTCTCATTCTCTGACACTATGTGACAGGTGAGTGTGGGATAGATACTGCCTCTCTCAATCTCTGAAACTATGTGACAGGTGAGTGTAGGATAGATACTGCTTCTCTCATTCTCTGACAATATGTGACAGGTGAGTGTCGGAGAGATACTGCCTCTCTCATTCTCTGATACTATGTTACAGGCGAGTGTTGGAGAGATACCGCCTCTCTCATTCACTCACACTATGTAACAGGTGAGTGTGGGATCGATACTGCCACTCTCATTCTCTGACACTATGTGACAGGTGAGTGTTGGATCGATACTGCCTCTCTCATTCTCTGACACTCTGTGACAGGTGAGTGCAGGATCGATGCTGCCTCTCTCATTCTCTGACACTAAATGACAGGTGAGTGTTGGATTGATACTGCGTTTCTCATTCTCTGACACGATGTGACAGGTGAGTGTTGGATAGATACAGCCTCCCTCATTCTCTGACACTGTGACAGTTGAGTGTTGGATACATACTGCCTCTCTCATTCATTTATACTGTGTGACAGATGAATGTGAGATAGATACTGCCTCTCTCATTCTCTGATACTATGTGACAGGTGAGTGCTGAATTGATACTGCCTCTCTCATTCTCAGAAACTATTTGACAGGTGAGTGTAGGATAGATACTGCCTCTCTAATTCTCTGACACTGTGACAGTTGAGTGTGGGATAGATACTGCCTCTCTCATTCATTGATACTGTGTGACAGATGAATGTGAGATAGATACTGCCTCTCTCAATCTCTGACACTATGTGACAGATGAGTGTAGGATAGATCCTGTCACTGACATTCTCTGACACTATGTGACAGGTGAGTGTTGGGTAAATACTGCTTTTCTCATTCTCTGACACTATGTGACACGTGAGTGTTGGATAGATACTGCCTCTCTCATTCGCTGATATTATGTGACAGGTGAGTGTTGGATAGATACTGCCTCTCTCATTCTCTGACACTATATGATAGGTGAGTGTAGGGTAGATGCTGCCTCTCTCATTCTCTGACACTATGTGACAGGTGAGTGTAGGATAGATAGAGCCTCTCTCATTCTCTGACAATATGTGACAGGTGAGTGTAGGATAGATACTGCCTCTCTCATTCGCTGGTATTATGTGACAGGTGAGTGTTGGATAGATACTGCTTCTCTCATTCTCAGACACTATGTGATAGGTGAGTGTAGGGTAGATGCTGCCTCTCTCATTCTATGACACTATGTGACAGGAGAGTGTAGGTTCGATACTGCCTCTCTCATTCTCTGACAATATGTGACAGGTGAGTGTAGGATAGATAGTGCCTCTCTCATTCTCTGACACTATGTGACAGGCGAGTGTTGGAGAGATACTGCCTCTCTCATTCTCTGACACTGTGACAGTTGAGTGTTGGATACATACTGCCGCTCTCATTCATTGATACTGTGTGACAGATGAGTGTGAGATAGATACTGCCTCTCTCATTCTCTGATACTATGTGACAGGTGAGTGCTGGATTGATACTGCCTCTCTCATTCTCAGAAACTATATGACAGGTGAGTGTAGGATAGATACTGCCTCTCTAATTCTCTGACACTGTGATGGTTGAGTGTCGGATAGATACTGCCTAGACCATTCTCTGATACGAAGTGACAGGTGAGTGTTGGAGAGATACTGCCTCTCTCATTCGCTGACACTATGTGACAGGTGAGTGTTGGATAGATACTGCCTCTCTCAATCTCTGACACTATGTGACAGGTGAGTGTAGGATAGATACTGCCTCTCTCATTCTCTGACAATCTGTGACACGTGAGTGTAGGATAGAAATTGCCACTCTCATTCTCTGACACGATGTTACAGGCGAGTGTTGGGGAGATACTGCCTCTCTCATTCGCTCACACTATGTAACAGGTGAGTGTGGGATCGACACTGCCACTCTCATTCTCTGAATGTATGTGACAGGTGAGTGTAGCATAGATGCTGCCTCTCTCATTCTCTGACACTATGTGACAGGTGAGTGTAGGATAGATACTGCCTCCCTCATTCTCTGACAATATGTGACAGGTGAGTGTTGTATAGATGCTGCCTCTCTCATTCTCTGACCCTATGTGACAGGTGAGTATTGGATAGATACTGTTTCTCTCATTCTCTGACACTATGTGACAGGTGAGTGTTGGATAGTTGCTGCCATTCTCATTCTCTGACACTATGTGACAGGTGGGTGTTGGATAGATACTGCATCTCGCAATCTCTGACAATATGTGACATGTGAGTGTCGGATAGATAGTGCCTCTCTCATTCTCTGATACGATGTGACAGGTGAGTGTTGGATAGATACTGTCTCTCTCATTCTCTGACTCCATGTGACAGGTGAATGTTGGATAGATACTGTTTCTCTCATTCTCTGACACTATGTGACAGGTGAGTGTTGGATAGTTGCTGCCATTCTCATTCTCTGACACTATGTGACAAGGGAGTGTTTGATAGTTGCTGCCATTCTCATTCTCTGACACTATGTGACAGGTGGGTGTTGGATAGATACTGCATCTCTCATTACCGGATACCAAGTGACAGGTTAGTGTTGGATAGTACAGCCTCTCTCATTCTCTGAGACTGTGACAGTTGAGTGTTGGATACATACTGCCTCTGTCATTCTCTGAAACTGTGTGACAGGTGAGTGTTGGATAGAGACTGCCTCTCTCATTCTCTGACATGATGTGACAGGTGAGTGCTGGATTGATACTGCCTCTCTCATTCTCTGACACTATGTGACAGGTGAGTGTGGGATAGATACTGCCTCTCTCAATCTCTGAAACTATGTGACAGGTGAGTGTAGGATAGATACTGCGTTTCTCATTCTCTGACACGATGTGACAGGTGAGTGTTGGATAGATACAGCCTCCCTCATTCTCTGACACTGTGACAGTTGAGTGTTGGATACATACTGCCTCTCTCATTCATTGATACTGTGTGACAGATGAATGTGAGATAGATACTGCCTCTCTCATTCTCTGATACTATGTGACAGGTGAGTGCTGAATTGATACTACCTCTCTCATTCTCTGATACTATGTTACAGGCGAGTGTTGGAGAGATAACGCCTCTCTCATTCACTCACACTATGTAACAGGTGAGTGTGGGATCGATACTGCCACTCTCATTCTCTGACACTATGTGACAGGTGAGTGTTGGATCGATACTGCCTCTCTCATTCTCTGACACTCTGTGACAGGTGAGTGCAGGATCGATGCTGCCTCTCTCATTCTCTGACACTAAATGACAGGTGAGTGTTGGATTGATACTGCGTTTCTCATTCTCTGACACGATGTGACAGGTGAGTGTTGGATAGATACAGCCTCCCTCATTCTCTGACACTGTGACAGTTGAGTGTTGGATACATACTGCCTCTCTCATTCATTGATACTGTGTGACAGATGAATGTGAGATAGATACTGCCTCTCTCATTCTCTGATACTATGTGACAGGTGAGTGCTGAATTGATACTACCTCTCTCATTCTCAGAAACTATTTGACAGGTGAGTGTAGGATAGATACTGCCTCTCTAATTCTCTGACACTGTGACAGTTGAGTGTCGGATAGATACTGCCTAGACCATTCTCTGATACTATGTGACAGGTGAGTGTTGGAGAGATACTGCCTCTCTCATTCGCTGACACTATGTGACAGGTGAGTGTTGGATAGATACTGCCTCTCTCATTCTCTGATACTATGTGACAGGTGAGTGTTGGAGAGATACTGCCTCTCTCATTTGCTGACACTATGTGACAGGTGAGTGTTGGATAGATACTGCCTCTCTCAATCTCTGACACTATGTGACAGGTGAGTGTAGGATAGATACTGCCTCTCTCATTCTCTGACAATATGTGACAGGTGAGTGTAGGATAGGAATTGCCCCTCTCATTCTCTGACACGATGTTGCAGGCGAGTGTTGGGGAGATACTGCCTCTCTCATTCGCTGACACTATGTGACAGTTGAGTGTCGGATAGATACTGCCTAGACCATTCTCTGATACTATGTGACAGGTGAGTGTTGGATAGTTGCTGCCATTCTCATTCTCTCACACTATGTGACAGGTGGGTGTTGGATAGATACTGCATCTCTCATTGCCGGATACCAAGTGACAGGTTAGTGTTGGATAGATACAGCCTTCTCATTCTCTGAGACTGTGACAGTTGAGTGTTGGATACATACTGCCTCTGTCATTCTCTGAAACTGTGTGACAGGTGAGTGTTGGATCGATACTGCCTCTCTCATTCTCTGACACTATGTGACAGGTGATTGTCGGAGAGATACTGCCTCTCTCATTCTCTGATACTATGTTACAGGCGAGTGTTGGAGAGATACCGCCTCTCTCATTCACTCACACTATGTAACAGGTGAGTGTTGGATAGATACAGCCTCCCTCATTCTCTGACACTGTGACAGTTGAGTGTTGGATACATACTGCCTCTCTCATTCATTGATACTGTGTGACAGATGAATGTGAGATAGATACTGCCTCTCTCATTCTCTGATACTATGTTACAGGTGAGTGCTGAATTGATACTGCCTCTCTCATTCTCAGAAACTATTTGACAGGTGGGTGTAGGATAGATACTGCCTCTCGCATTCTCTGACAATATGTGACAGGTGAGTGTTGGATAGGAATTGCCCCTCTCATTCTCTGACACGATGTTGCAGGCGAGTGTTGGGGAGATACTGCCTCTCTCATTCGCTGACACTATGTGACAGTTGAGTGTCGGATAGATACTGCCTAGACCATTCTCTGATACTATGTGACAGGTGAGTGTTGGAGAGATACTCCTCTCTCATTCGCTGACACTATGTGACAGGTGAGTGTTGGATAGATACTGCCTCTCTCATTCTCTGATACTATGTGACAGGTGAGTGTTGGAGAGATACTGCCTCTCTCATTCGCTGACACTATGTGACAGGTGAGTGTTGGATAGATACTGCCTCTCTCAATCTCTGACACTATGTGACAGGTGAGTGTAGGATAGATATTGCCTCTCTCATTCTCTGACACTATGTGACAGGTGAGTGTAGGATAGAGACTGCCTCCCTCATTCTCTGACAATATGTGACAGGTGAGTGTTGGATAGATGCTGCCTCTCTCATTCTCTGACCCTATGTGACAGGTGAGTATTGGATAAATACTGTTTCTCTCATTCTCTGACACTATGTGACAGGTGAGTGTTGGATAGTTGCTGCCATTCTCATTCTCTGACACTATGTGACAGGTGGGTGTTAGATAGATACTGCACCTCTCAATCTCTGACAATATGTGACATGTGAGTGTCGGATAGATAGTGCCTCTCTCATTCTCTGATACGATGTGACAGGTGAGTGTTGGATAGATACTGTCTCTCTCATTCTCTGACTCCATGTGACAGGTGAATGTTGGATAGATACTGCCTCTCTCATTCTCTGACACGATGTGACAGGTGAGTATTGGATAGATACTGTTTCTCTCATTCTCTGACACTATGTGACAGGTGAGTGTTGGATAGTTGCTGCCATTCTCATTCTCTGACACTATGTGACAGGTGGGTGTTGGATAGATACTGCATCTCTCATTACCGGATACCAAGTGACAGGTTAGTGTTGGATAGATACAGCCTTCTCATTCTCTGAGACTGTGACAGTTGAGTGTTGGATACATACTGCCTCTGTCATTCTCTGAAACTGTGTGACAGGTGAGTGTTGGATAGAGACTGCCTCTCTCATTCTCTGACATGATGTGACAGGTGAGTGCTGGATTGATACTGCCTCTCTCATTCTCTGACACTATGTGACAGGTGAGTGTGGGATAGATACTGCCTCTCCCAATCTCTGAAACTATGTGACAGGTGAGTGTACGATAGATACTGCTTCTCTCATTCTCTGACAATATGTGACAGGTGAGTGTTGGAGAGAAACCGCCTCTCTCATTCACTCATACTATGTAACAGGTGAGTGTGGGATCGATACTGCCACTCTCATTCTCTGACACTATGTGACAGGTGAGTGTTGGATCGATACTGCCTCTCTCATTCTCTGACACTATGTGACAGGTGAGTGCAAGATCGATGCTGCCTCTCTCATTCTCTGACACTAAGTGACAGGTGAGTGTTGGATTGATACTGCGTTTCTCATTCTCTGACACGATGTGACAGGTGAGTGTTGGATAGATACAGCCTCCCTCATTCTCTGACACTGTGACAGTTGAGTGTTGGATACATACTGCCTCTCTCATTCATTGATACTGTGTGACAGATGAATGTGAGATAGATACTGCCTCTCTCATTCTCTGACACTATGTGACAGATGAGTGTAGGATAGATCCTGCCACTGACATTCTCTGACACTATGTGACAGGTGAGTGTTGGGTAAATACTGCTTCTCTCATTCTCTGACACTATGTGACACGTGAGTGTTGGATAGATACTGCCTCTCTCATTCGCTGATATTATGTGACAGGTGAGTGTTGGATAGATACTGCCTCTCTCATTCTCTGACACTATGTGATAGGTGAGTGTAGGGTAGATACTGCCTCTCTCAATCTCTGAAACTATGTAACAGGGGAGTGTAGGATAGATACTGCTTCTCTCATTCTCTGACAATATGTGACAGGTGAGTGTCGGAGAGATTTTGCCTCGCTCATTCTCTGATACTATGTTACAGGCGAGTGTTGGAGAGATACCGCCTCTCTCATTCACTCACACTATGTGACAGGTGCGTGTGGGATCGAAACTGCCACTCTCATTCTCTGACACTATGTGACAGGTGAGTGTTGGATCGATACTGCCTCTCTCATTCTCTGACACTATGTGACAGGTGAGTGCAGGATCGATGCTGCCTCTCTCATTCTCTGACACTAAATGACAGGTGAGTGTTGGATTGATACTGCGTTTCTCATTCTCTGACACGATGTGACAGGTGAGTGTTGGATAGATACAGCCTCCCTCATTCTCTGACACTGTGACAGTTGAGTGTTGGATACATACTGCCTCTCTCATTCATTGATACTGTGTGACAGATCAGTGTGAGATAGATACTGCCTCTCTCATTCTCTGATACTATGTGACAGGTGAGTGCTGGATTGATACTGCCTCTCTCATTCTCAGAAACTATTTGACAGGTCAGTGTAGGATAGATACTGCCTCTCTAATTCTCTGACACTGTGACAGTTGAGTGTCGGATAGATACTGCCTAGACCATTCTCTGATACGAAGTGACAGGTGAGTGTTGGAGAGATACTGCCTCTCTCATTCGCTGACACTATGTGACAGGTGAGTGTTGGATAGATACTGCCTCTCTCAATCTCTGACACTATGTGACAGGTGAGTGTAGGATAGATACTGCCTCTCTCATTCTCTGACAATATGTGACAGGTGGGTGTAGGATAGAAATTGCTCCTCTCATTCTCTGACACGATGTTACAGGCGAGTGTTGGGGAGATACTGCCTCTCTCATTCGCTCACACTATGTAACAGGTGAGTGTGGGATCGACACTGCCACTCTCATGCTCTGACACTATGTGACAGGTGAGTGTTGGATAGATACTGCCTCTCTCATTCTCTGAATTTATGTGACAGGTGAATGTTGGATAGATACTGCCTTTCTCATTCTCTGACACTATGTGACAGGTGAGTATTGGATAGATACTGTTTCTCTCATTCACTGACACTATGTGACAGGTGAGTGTTGGATAGTTGCTGCCATTCTCATTCTCTGACACGATGTGACAGGTGGGTGTTGTATCGATACTGCATCTCTCATTCCCGGATACCAAGTGACAGGTGAGTGTTGGATACATACAGCCTCTCTCATTCTCTGAGTCTGTGACAGTTGAGTGTTGGATACATACTGCCTCTGTCATTCTCTGAAACTGTGTGACAGGTGAGTGTTGGATAGAGACTGCCTCTCTCATTCTCTGACACTATGTGACAGGTGAGTGTTGGATAGATACTGTCTCGCTCATTCTCTGACACTATGTGACAGGTGAGTGTTTGATAGTTGCTGCCATTCTCATTCTCTGACACTACGTGACAAGTGGGTGTTGGATAGATACTGCATCTCTCATTACCGGATACCAAGTGGCAGGTTAGTGTTGGATAGATACAGCCTCTCTCATTCTCTGAGACTGTGACAGTTGAGTGTTGGATACATACTGCCTCTGTCATTCTCTGAAACTGTGTGACAGGTGAGTGTTGGATAGAGACTGCCTCTCTCATTCTCTGACACGATGTGACAGGTGAGTGCTGGATTGATACTGCCTCTCTCATTCTCTGACACTATGTGACAGATGAGTGTTCGATGGATACTGCCTCTCTCATTCTCTGACACTATTTGACAGGTGAGTGTAGGATAGATACTGACTCTCTCATTCTCTGACAGTATCTGACAGTTGAGTGTACGATAGATACTGCCTCTCTCATTCTCTGACACAATGTAATAGGTGATTGTAGGATAGATCCTGCCACTGACATTCTCTGACACGATGTGACAGGTGAGTGTTGGGTAAATACTGCTTCTCTCATTCTCTGACACTATGTGACAGTTGAGTGTTGGATAGATCCTGCCACTCACATTCTCTGACACTATGTGACACGTGAGTGTTGGATAGATACTGCCTCTCTCATTCTCTGACAATATGTGACAGGTGACTGTAGGATAGATACTGCCTCTCTCATTCGCTGATATTATGTGACAGGTGAGTGTTGGAGATATACTGCCTCTCTCATGCGCTGACACTATGTGACAGCTGAGTGTAGGATAGATACTGCCTCTCTCATTCTCTCACAATATGTGACAGTTGAGTGTAGGATAGATACTGCCTCTCTCATTCTCTGACACTATGTAACAGGTGATTTTAGGATAGATACTGCCTCTCTCATTCTCTGACACTATGTGACAGGTGAGCGTTTGATTGATACTGCCTCTCTCATTCTCTGACACGATGTGACAGGTGAGTGTTGGATAGATACAGCTTCTCTCATTCTCTGATGTTGTGATTGCTGAGTGTTGGAAACATACTGCCTCTGCCATTCTCTGAAACTGTGTGACAGGTGAGTGTTGGATAGATACTGCCTCTCTCATTCTCTGACACTATGTAACAGGTGATTGTAGAATAGATACTGCCTCTCTCATTCTCTGACACGATGTGACAGGTGAGCGTTTGATTGATACTGCCTCTCTCATTCTCTGACACGATGTGACAGGTGAGTGTTGAATAGATACAGCCTCTCTCTTTCTCTGATGCTGTGTTTGTTGAGTGTTGGAAACATACTGCCTCTGTCATTCTCTGAAACTGTCTGATATGTGAGTGTTGGACAGATACTGCCTCTCTCATTCTCTGGCACAATGTGATAGGTGAGTGCAGAATAGATACTGCCTCTCTCATACTCTGAAACTAGGTGTCATGTGAGTGGAGGATAGATACTGCCACTCTCATTCTCCGATACAATGTGACAGGTGAGTGTAGGATAGATAATGACTCTCTCAGTCTCTGATACTCAGTGACAGGTGAGTGTTGGAGAGATACTGCCTCTCTCATTCGCTGATACTATGTGAAAGGTGAGTGTAGAATAGATACTGCCTATCTCATTCTCTGACGCTATGTGACAGGTGAGTGTTTTTTAGATACTGCGTCGCTCATTCTCTGACACGATGTGACAGGTGAGTTTAGGATAGATAATGACTCTCTCATTCTCTGACACTATGTGACAGGTGAGTGTTGGAGAGATACTGCCTCTCTCATTCTCTGACACGATGTGACAGGTGAGCGTTTGATTGATACTGCCTCTTTCATTCTCTGACACGATGTGACAGGTGAGTGTTGGATAGATACAGCCTCTCTCATTCTCTGACACTATGTGACAGGTGAGCGTTTGATTGATACTGCCTCCTTCATTCTCTGACACGATGTGACAGGTGAGTGTTGGATAGATACAGCCTCTCTCATTCTCTGATGCTGTGATTGTTGAGTGTTGGAAACATACTGCCTCTGTCATTCTCTGAAACTGTCTGACATGTGAACGTTGGATAGATACTGCCTCTCTCATTCTCTGACAATATGTGACAGGTGAGTGCAGAATAGATACTGCCTCTCTCATACTCTGACACTAGGTGTCATGTGAGTGGAGGATAGATACTGCCTCTCTCATTCTCTGATGCAATGTGACAGGTGAGTGTAGGATAGATGCTGCCTCTCACATTCTCTGACACTATGTGACAGGTGAGTGTAGGATAGATACTGCCTCTTTCATTCTCTGACACTATGTGACAGGTGAGTGTAGGATAGATACTGACTCTCTCAGTCTCTGATACTCAGTGACAGATGAGTGTTGGAGAGATACTGCCTCTCTCATTCTCTGACACTATGTAACAGATGATTTTAGGATAGATACTGCCTCTCTCATTCTCTGACACGATGTGACAGGTGAGTGTAGGATAGATACTGCCTCTTTCATTCTCTGAAACTATGTGACAGGTGAGTGTTTTTTAGATACTGCGTCGCTCATTCTCTGACACGATGTGACAGGTGAGTGTTGGAGAGATACTGCCTCTCTCATTCGCTGATACTATGTGACAGGTGAGTGTAGAATAGATACTGCCTATCTCATTCTCTGACACTATGTGACAGGTGAGTGCAGAATTGATACTGCCTCTCTCATTCTCTGATACAATGTGACAGGTGAGTGTTGGATAGATACTGCCTCTCTCATTCTCTGACACTATGTGACAGGTGAGCGTTTGATTGATACTGCCTCTCTCATTCTCTGACACTGTGTGACAGTTGAGTGTAGGATAGCTGCTGCCTCTCACATTCTCTGACACTATGTGACAGGTGAGTGTAGGATAGATACTGACTCTCTCATTCTCTGATACTCAGTGACAAGTGAGTGTTGGAGAGATACTGCCGCATCATTCTCTGACACGATGTGACAGGTGTGTTTTGGATAGATACAGCCTCTCTCATTCTCTGATACTGTGACACTTGAGTGTTGGAAACATACTGCATCTGTCATTCGCTGATATTATGTGACAGGTGAGCGTTGGATAGACACTGCCAACTCATTCTCTGACACTATGTGACAGGTGAGTGTAGGATAGCTGCTGCCTCTCACATTCTCTGACACTATGTGACAGGTGAGTGTATGATAGATACTGACTCTCTCATTCTCTGATACTCAGTGACAGGTGAGTGTTGGAGAGATAATGAGATAATGCCTCTCTCATTCGCTGACACTATGTGACAGGTGAGTGTAGGAGAGATACTGCCTCTCTCATTCTCTCACAATATGTGACAGTTGAGTGTAGGATAGATACTGCCTCTCTCATTCTCTGACACTATGTGACAGGTGAGCGTTTGATTGATACTGCCTCTTTCATTCTCTGACACGATGTGACAGGTGAGTGTTGGATAGATACAGCCTCTCTCATTCTCTGATGCTGTGATTGTTGAGTGTTGGAAACATACTGCCTCTGTCATTCTCTGAAACTGTCTGACATGTGAGTGTTGGATAGATACTGCCTCTCTCATTCTCTGACAATATGTGACAGGTGAGTGCAGAATAGATACTGCCTCTCTCATACTCTGACACTAGGTTTCATGTGAGTGGAGGATAGATACTGCCTCTCTCATTCACTGATGCAATGTGACAGGTGAGTGTAGGATAGATACTGCCTCGCTCATTCTCTGACACTATGTGACAGGTGAGCGTTTGATTGATACTGCCTCTCTCATTCTCTGACACTATGTGACAGGTGAGTGTTTTTTAGATACTGCATCTCTCATTCTCTGACACGATGTGACAGGTGAGTGTTGGATAGATACAGCCTCTCTCATTCTCTGATACTGTGACAGTTGAATGTTGGAAACATACTGCCTCTGTCATTCTCTGGTACTATGTGACAGGTGAGTGTAGGATCGATACTGCCTCTCTCATTCGCTGATATTATGTGACAAGTGAGTGTTGGAGAGATACTGCCTCTCTCATTCTCTGACACGGTGTGACAGGTGAGTGTAGGATAGATACTGACTCTCTCATTCTCTGATACTCAGTGACAAGTGAGTGTTGGAGAGATACTGCCTCTCTCATTCTCTGACACGATATGACAGGTGAGTTTTGGATAGATACAGCCTCTCTCATTCTATGATACTGTGACAGTTGAGTGTTGAAAACATACTGCATCTGTCATTCTCTGATACCATGTGACAGGTGAGTGTAGGATCGATACTGCCTCTTTCATTCGCTGATATTATGTGACAGGTGAGCGTTGGATAGATACTGCCAACTCATTCTCTGACACTATGTGACAGTTGAGTGCAGGATAGCTGCTGCCTCTCACATTCTCTGACACTATGTGACAGGTGAGTGTAGGATAGACACTGACTCTCTCATTCTCTGATACTCAGTGACAGGTGAGTGTTGGAGAGATACTGCCTCTCTCATTCGCTAACACTATGTGACAGGTGAGTGTAGGATAGATACTGCCTCTTTCATTCTCTGACACTATGTGACAGGTGAGTGTTTTTTACATACTGCGTCTCTCATTCGCTGACACGATGTGACAGGTGAGTGTAGGATAGATACTGACTCTCTCATTCTCTGATACTCAGTGACAGGTGAGTGTTGGAGAGATACTGCCTCTCTCATTCGCTGACACTATGTGACAGGTGAGTGTTTGATTGATACTGCCTCTTTCATTCTCTGACACGACGTGACAGGTGAGTGTTGGATAGATACAGCCTCTCTCATTCTCTGACACTATGTGACAGGTGAGCGTTTGATTGATACTGCCTCATTCATTCTCTGACACGATGTGACAGGTGAGTGTTGGATAGATACAGCCTCTCTCATTCTCTGATGCTGTGATTGTTGAGTGTTGGAAACATACTGCCTCTGTCATTCTCTGAAACTGTCTGACATGTGAGTGTTGGATAGATACTGCCTCTCTCATTCTCTGACAATATGTGACAGGTGAGTGCAGAATAGATACTGCCTCTCTCATACTCTGACACTAGGTGTCATGTGAGTGGAGGATAGATACTGCCTCTCTCATTCTCTGATGCAATGTGACAGGTGAGTGTAGGATAGATGCTGCCTCTCACATTCTCTGACACTATGTGACAGGTGAGTGTAGGATAGATTCTGCCTCTTTCATTCTCTGACACTATGTGACAGGTGAGTGTATTTTAGATACTGCGTCTCTCATTCTCTGACACGATGTGACAGGTGAGTGTAGGATAGATACTGACTCTCTCAGTCTCTGATACTCAGTGACAGATGAGTGTTGGAGAGATACTGCCTCTCTCATTCGCTGATACTATGTGACAGGTGAGTGTAGAATAGATACTGCCTATCTCATTCTCTGAAACTATGTGACAGGTGAGTGCAGAATTGATACTGCCTCTCTCATTCTCTGATAAAATGTGACAGGTGAGTGTTGGATAGATACTGCCAACTCATTCTCTGACAGTATGTGACAGGTGACTGTAGGATAGCTGATGCCTCTCACATTCTCTGACACTATGTGACAGGTGAGTGTAGGATAGATACTGACTCTCTCATTCTCTGATACTCAGTGACAGGTGAGTGTTGGAGAGATAATGAGATAATGCCTCTCTCATTCGCTGACACTATGTGACAGGTGAGTGTAGGATAGATACTGCCTCTCTCATTCTCTCACAATATGTGACAGTTGAGTGTAGGATAGATACTGCCTCTCTCATTC
Organism: Pristiophorus japonicus; assembly: GCF_044704955.1. Classification (NCBI taxonomy): domain Eukaryota; kingdom Metazoa; phylum Chordata; class Chondrichthyes; family Pristiophoridae; genus Pristiophorus; species Pristiophorus japonicus. The sequence continues at coordinate 22,978,640 of NC_092003.1, forward strand.
TCTGACACTATGTAACAGGTGATTGTAGAATAGATACTGCCTCTCTCATTCTCTGACACGATGTGACAGGTGAGCGTTTGATTGATACTGCCTCTTACATTCTCTGACACGATGTGACAGGTGAGTGTTGGATAGATACAGCCTCTCTCATTCTCTGACACTATGTGACAGGTGAGCGTTTGATTGATACTGCCTCTTTCATTCTCTGACACGATGTGACAGGTGAGTGTTGGATAGATACAGCCTCTCTCATTCTCTGATGCTGTGATTGTTGAGTGTTGGAAACATACTGCCTCTGTCATTCTCTGAAACTGTCTGACATGTGAGTGTTGGATAGATACTGCCTCTCTCATTCTCTGACAATATGTGACAGGTGAGTGCAGAATAGATACTGCCTCTCTCATACTCTGACACTAGGTGTCTTGTGAGTGGAGGATAGATACTGCCTCTCTCATTCTCTGATGCAATGTGACAGGTGAGTGTAGGATAGATGCTGCCTCTCACATTCTCTGACACTATGTGACAGGTGAGTGTAGGATAGATACTGCCTCTTTCATTCGCTGATACTATGTGACAGGTGAGTGTAAAATAGATACTGCCTATCTCATTCTCTGACACTATGTGACAGGTGAGTGCAGAATTGATACTGCCTCTCTCATTCTCTGATACAATGTGACACGTGAGTTTTGGATAGATACTGCCTCTCTCATTCTCTGACACTATGTGACAGGTGAGCGTTTGATTGATACTGCCTCTCTCATTCTCTGACACTATGTGGCAGTTGAGTGTAGGATAGCTGCTGCCTCTCACATTCTCTGACACTATGTGACAGGTGAGTGTAGGATAGATACTGACTCTCTCATTCTCTGATATTCAGTGACAAGTGAGTGTTGAAGAGATACTGCCTCTCCCTTTCTCTGACACGATGTGACAGGTGTGTTTTGGATAGATACAGCCTCTCTCATTCTCTGATACTGTGACAGTTGAGTGTTGGAAACATACTGCATCTGTCATTCTCTGATACTATGTGACAGGTGAGTGTAGGATCGATACTGCCTCTCTCATTCGCTGATATTATGTGACAGGTGAGCGTTGGATAGATACTGCCAACTCATTCTCTGACATTATGTGACAGGTGAGTGCAGGATAGCTGCTGCCTCTCACATTCTCTGACACTATGTGACAGGTGAGTGTATGATAGATACTGACTCTCTCATTCTCTGATATTCAGTGACAAGTGAGTGTTGGAGGGATACTGCCTCTCTCATTCTCTGACACTATGTGACAGGTGAGCGTTTGATTGATACTGCCTCTCTCATTCTCTGACACTATGTGACAGGTGAGTGTTTTTTAGATACTGCATCTCTCATTCTCTGACACGATGTGACAGGTGAGTGTTGGATAGATACAGCCTCTCTCATTCTCTGATACTGTGACAGTTGAGTGTTGGAAACATTCTGCCTCTGTCATTCTCTGATACTATGTGACAGGTGAGTGTAGGATCGATACTGCCTCTCTCATTCGCTGATATTATGTGACAGGTGAGCGTTGGATAGATACTGCCAACTCATTTTCTGACACTATGTGACAGTTGAGTGTTGGATAGCTGCTGCCTCTCACATTCTCTGACACTATGTGACAGGTGAGTGTAGGATAAACACTGACTCTCTCATACTCTGATACTCAATGACAGGTGAGTGTTGGAGAGATACTGCCTCTCTAATTCGCTGATACTATGTGGCAGGTGAGTGTAGAATAGATACTGCCTCTCTCATTCTCAGACACGATGTGACAGATGAGCGTTTGATTGATACTGCCTCTCTCATTCTCTTGACACGATGTGACAGGTGAGTGTTGGATAGATACAGCCTCTCTCATTCTCTGATGCTGTGATTGTTGAGTGTTGGAAACATACTGCCTCTGTCATTCTCTGAAACTGTCTGACATGTGAGTGTTGGATAGATACTGCCTCTCTCATTCTCTGACACTATGTGATAGGTGAGTGCAGAATAGATACTGCCTCTCTCATACACTGACACTAGGTGTCATGTGAGTGGAGGATAGATACTGCCTCTCTCATTCTCTGATACAATGTGACAGGTGAGTGTAGGATAGATGCTGCCTCTCACATTTTCTGACACTATATGACAGGTGAGTGTAGGATAGATACTGCCTCTTTCATTTTCTGACACTATGTGACAGGTGAGTGTTTTTTAGATACTGCGTCGCTCATTCTCTGGCACGATGTGACAGGTGAGTGTAGGATAGATACTGACTCTCTCAGTCTCTAATACTCAGTGACAGGTGTGTGTTGGAGAGATACTGCCTCTCTCATTCGCTGATACTATGTGACAGGTGAGTGTAGAATAGATACTGCCTATCTCATTCTCTGACACTATGTGACAGGTGAGTGCAGAATTGATACTGTCTCTCTCATTCTCTGATACAATGTGACAGGTGAGTGTTGGATAGATACTGCCTCTCTCATTCTCTGACACTATGTGACAGGTGAGCGTTTGATTGATACTGCCTCTCTCATTCTCTGACACTATGTGACAGTTGAGTGTCGGATAGCTGCTGCCTCTCACATTCTCTGACACTATGTGACAGGTGAGTGTAGGATAGATACTGACTCTCTCATTCTCTGATACTCAGTGACAATTGAGTGTTGGAGAGATACTGCCTCTCTCATTCTCTGACACGATGTGACAGGTGAGTTTTGGATAGATACAGCCTCTCTCATTCTCTGATACTGTGACAGTTGAGTGTTGGAAACATACTGCATCTGTCATTCTCTGATACTGTGTGACAGGTGAGTGTAGGATCGATACTGCCTCTCTCACTCGCTGATATTATGTGACAGGTGAGCGTTGGATAGATACTGCCAACTCATTCTCTGAAACTATGTGACAGGTGAGAGTAGGATAGCTGCTGCCTCTCACATTCTCTGACACTATGTGACAGGTGAGTGCAGGATAGATACTGACTCTCTCATTCTCTGATACTCAGTGACAGGTGAGTGTTGGAGAGATAATGAGATAATGCCTCTCTCATTCGCTGACACTATGTGACAGGTGAATGTAGGATAGATGCTGCCTCTCTCATTCTCTGACACTATATGACAGGTGAGTGTAGGATAGATACTGCCTCTCTCATTCTCTGACAATATGTGACAGATGAATGTAGGATAGATACTGCCTCTCTCATTCCCTGACTCCATGTGTCAGGTGGGTGTTGGATAGATACTGCATCTCTCATGACCGGACACAAAGTGACAGGTGAGTGTTGGATAGATACAGCCTCTCTCATTCTTTGACACTGTGACAGTTGAGTGCAGGATAGATACTGCCTCTCTCATTCTCTGATACTCATTGACAGGTGAGGGTTGGAGCGATACTGCTTCTCCCTTTCGCTGACACTATGTGATAGGTGAGTGCAGGATAGATACTGCCTCTCTCATTTTCTGACACTATGTGACAGATGAGTGTTGGATAGATACTGCCTCTCTCATTCTCTGACACTATTTGACAGGTGAGTGTAGGATAGATAATGACTCTCTCATTCTCTGACACAATGTAACAGGTGAGTGTTGGGTAAATACTGCTTCTCTCATTCTCTGACACTATGTGACAGGTGAGTGTTGGATCGATCCTGCCACTCACATTCTCTGACACTATGTGACACGTGAGTGTTGGATAGATAATGCTTCTCTCATTCTCTGACACTATGTGATAGGTGAGTGTAGGGTGGATGCTGCCTCTCTCATTCTGTGACACTATGTGACAGGTGAGTGTAGGATAGATAGAGCCTCTCTCTTTCTCTGACAATATGTGACAGGTGAGTGTTGGATAGATACTGCCTCTCTCATTCTCTGACACTCTGTGATAGGTGAGTGTAGGGTAGATGCTGCCTCTCTCATTCTCTGACACTATGTGACAGGTGAGTGTAGGATAGATAGAGCCTCTCTCATTCTCAGACAATATGTGACAGGTGAGTGTTGGACACATACAGCCTCTCTCATTCTCTGACACTGTGACAGTTGAGTGCAGGATAGATACTGCCTCTCTCATTCTCTCACACTCTGTGACAGGTGAGTTTAGGATAGATACTGTCTCTCTAATTCACTGACAACATGTGACAGGTGAGTGTTGGATAGATACAGCCTCTCTCATTCTCTGACACTGTGACAGTTGAGTGCAGGATAGATACTGCCTCTCTCATTCTCTGATACTCATTGACAGGTGAGTGTTGGAGAGATACTGCCTCTCTCATTCTCTGACACTATTTGACAGGTGAGTGTAGGATAGATACTGACTCTCTCATTCTCAGACAAAATGTGACAGTTGAGTGTACGATTGATACTGCCTCTCTCATTCTCTGACACAATGTAACAGGTGATTGTAGGATAGATCCTGCCACTGACATTCTCTGACACTATGTGACAGGTGAGTGTTGGGTAAATACTGCTTCTCTCATTCTCTGACACTATGTGACAGCTGAGTGTTGGATAGATCCTGCCACTCACATTCTCTGACACTATGTGACACGTGAGTGTTGGATAGATAATGCTTTTCTCATTCTATGACACTATGTGATCGGTGAGTGTAGGGTAGATGCTGCCTCTCTCATTCTGTGACACTATGTGACAGGTGAGTGTAGGATAGATACTGCCTCTCTCATTCGCTGATATTATGTGACAGGTGAGTGTTGGATAGATACTGCCTCTCTCATTCTCTGACACTATGTGATAGATGAGTGTAGGGTAGATGCTGCCTCTCTCATTCTCTGACACTATGTGACAGGTGAGTGTAGGATAGATACTGCCTCTCTCATTCGCTGGTATTATGTGACAGGTGAGTGTTGGATAGATACTGCTTCTCTCATTCTCAGACACTATGTGATAGGTGAGTGTAGGGTAGATGCTGCCTCTCTCATTCTATGACACTATGTGACAGGTGAGTGTAGGTTAGGTACTGCCTCTCTCATTCTCTGACAATATGTGACAGGTGAGTGTAGGATAGATAGTGCCTCTCTCATTCTCTGACACTATGTGACAGGCGAGTGTTGGAGAGATACTGCCTCTCTCATTCGCTGACACTATGTAACAGGTGTGTGTAGGATAGATACTGCCACTCTCATTCTCTGACACTATGTGACAGGTGAGTGTTGGATAGATACTGCCTCTCTCATTCTCTGACACGATGTGACAGGTGAGTGTTGGATAGATACAGCCTATCTCATTCTCTGACACTGACAGTTGAGTGTTGGATACATACTGCCTCTGTCATTCTTTGATACTGTGTGACATGTGAGTGTTGGATAGATACTGCTTCTCTCATTCTCTGACACTATGTGATAGGTGAGTGTTGGAGAGATACTGCCTCTCTCATTCGCTGACACTATGTGACAGGTGAGTGTGGGATAGATACTGCCTCTCTCAATCTCTGACACTATGTGACAGGTGAGTGTAGGATAGATCTGCTTCTCTCATTCTCTGACAATATGTGACAGGTGAGTGTCGGAGAGATACTGCCTCTCTCATTCTCTGATACTATGTTACAGGCGAGTGTTGGAGAGATACCGCCTCTCTCATTTACTCACACTATGTAACAGGTGAGTGTGGGATCGATACTGCCACTCTCATTCTCTGACACTAAGTGACAGGTGAGTGTTGGATCGATACAGCTTCTCTCATTCTCTGACACTATGTGACAGGTGAGTGCAGGATCGATGCTGCCTCTCTCATTCTCTGACACTAAATGACAGGTGAGTGTTGGATTGATTCTGCGTTTCTCTTTCTCTGACACGATGTGACAGGTGAGTGTTGGATAGATACAGCCTCCCTCATTCTCTGACACTGTGACAGTTGAGTGTTGGATACATACTGCCTCTCTCATTCATTGATACTGTGTGACAGATGAGTGTGAGATAGATACTGTCTCTCTCATTCTCTGATACTATGTGACAGGTGAGTGCTGGATTGATACTGCCTCTCTCATTCTCAGAAACTATATGACAGGAGAGTGTAGGATAGATACTGCCTCTCTAATTCTCTGACACTGTGACAGTTGAGTGTCGGATAGAAACTGCCTAGACCATTCTCTGATACGAAGTGACAGGAGAGTGTTGGAGAGATACTGCCTCTCTCATTCGCTGACACTATGTGACAGGAGAGTGTTGGATAGATACTGCCTCTCTCAATCTCTGACACTATGTGACAGGTGAGTGTAGGATAGATACTGCCTCTCTCATTCTCTGACAATATGTGACAGGTGAGTGTAGGATAGAAATTGCCCCTCTCATTCTCTGACACGATGTTACAGGCGAGTGTTGGGGAGATACTGCCTCTCTCATTCGCTCACACTATGTAACAGGTGAGTGTGGGATCGACACTGCCACTCTCATTCTCTGACACTATGTGACAGGTGAGTGTTGGATAGATACTGCCTCTCTCATTCTCTGAATTTATGTGACAGACGAGTGTAGGATAGATGCTGCCTCTCTCATTCTCTGACACTATGTGACAGGTGAGTGTAGGATAGATACTGCCTCCCTCATTCTCTGACAATATGTGACAGGTGAGTGTTGGATAGATGCTGCCTCTCTCATTCTCTGACACTATGTGACAGGTGAGTGTTGGATAGATACTGCCTCTCTCATTCTCTGACACTATGTGACAGGTGAGTGTTGGATAGTTGCTTCCATTCTCATTCTCTGACACTATGTGACAGGTGGGTGTTGGATAGATACTGCATCTCTCAATCTTTGACAATATGTGATATGTGAGTGTCGGATAGATAGTGCCTCTCTCATTCTCTGATACGATGTGACAGGTGAGTGTTGGATAGATACTGTCTCTCTCATTCTCTGACTCCATGTGACAGGTGAATGTTGGATAGATACTGCCTCTCTCATTCTCTGACACTATGTGACAGGTGAGTATTGGATAGATACTGTTTCTCTCATTCTCTGACACTATGTGACAGGTGAGTTTTGGATAGTTGCTTCCATTCTCATTCTCTGACACTATGTGACAGGTGGGTGTTGGATCGATACTGCATCTCTCATTCCCGGATACCAAGTGACAGGTGAGTGTTGGATACATACAGCCTCTCTCATTCTCTGAGTCTGTGACAGTTGAGTGTTGGATACATACTGCCTCTGTCATTCTCTGAAACTGTGTGACAGGTGAGTGTTGGATAGAGACTGCCTCTCTCATTCTTGGACACTATGTGACAGGTGAGTGTTGGATTGATAATGCCTCTCTCATTCTCTGAAACTATGTGACAGGTGAATGTTGGATAGATGATGCCTCTCTCATTCTCTGACCCTATGTGACAGGTGAGTGTTGGATTGATACTGCTTCTCTCAATCTCTGACACTATCTGACATGTGAGTGTAAGATAGATAGTGCCTCTCTCATTCTGTGATACGATGTGACAGGTGAGTGTTGGATAGATACTGTCTCTCTCATTCTCTGACTCCATGTGACAGGTGAATGATGGATAGATAGTGCTTCTCTCATTCTCTGACACTATGTGGCAGGTGAGTGTTGGATAGATACTGTCTCGCTCATTCTCTGACACTATGTGACAGGTGAGTGTTTGATAGTTGCTGCCATTCTCATTCTCTGACACTATGTGACAGGTGGGTGTTGGATAGATACTGCATCTCTCATTACCGGATACCAAGTGACAGTTTAGTGTTGGATAGTACAGCCTCTCTCATTCTCTGAGACTGTGACAGTTGAGTGTTGGATACATACTGCCTCTGTCATTCTCTGAAACTGTGTGACAGGTGAGTGTTGGATAGAGACTGCCTCTCTCATTCTCTGACATGATGTGACAGGTGAGTGCTGGATTGATACTGCCTCTCTCATTCTCTGACACTATGTGACAGGTGAGTGTGGGATAGATACTGCCTCTCTCAATCTCTGAAACTATGTGACAGGTGAGTGTAGGATAGATACTGCTTCTCTCATTCTCTGACAATATGTGACAGGTGAGTGTCGGAGAGATACTGCCTCTCTCATTCTCTGATACTATGTTACAGGCGAGTGTTGGAGAGATACCGCCTCTCTCATTCACTCACACTATGTAACAGGTGAGTGTGGGATCGATACTGCCACTCTCATTCTCTGACACTATGTGACAGGTGAGTGTTGGATCGATACTGCCACTCTCATTCTCTGACACTCTGTGACAGGTGAGTGCAGGATCGATGCTGCCTCTCTCATTCCCTGACACTAAATGACAGGTGAGTGTTGGATTGATACTGCGTTTCTCATTCTCTGACACGATGTGACAGGTGAGTGTTGGATAGATACAGCCTCCCTCATTCTCTGACACTGTGACAGTTGAGTGTTGGATACATACTGCCTCTCTCATTCATTGATACTGTGTGACAGATGAATGTGAGATAGATACTGCCTCTCTCATTCTCTGAAACTATGTGACAGGTGAGTGCTGAATTGATGCTGCCTCTCTCATTCTCAGAAACTATTTGACAGGTGAGTGTAGGATAGATACTGCCTCTCTAATTCTCTGACACTGTGACAGTTGAGTGTCGGATAGATACTGCCTAGACCATTCTCTGATACTATGTGACAGGTGAGTGTTGGAGAGATACTGCCTCTCTCATTCGCTGACACTATGTGACAGGTGAGTGTTGGATAGATACTGCCTCTCTCATTCTCTGATACTATGTGACAGGTGAGTGTTGGAGAGATACTGCCTCTCTCATTCGCTGACACTATGTGACAGGTGAGTGTTGGATAGATACTGCCTCTCTCAATCTCTGACACTATGTGACAGGTGAGTGTAGGATAGATACTGCCTCTCTCATTCTCTGACAATATGTGACAGGTGAGTGTAGGATAGGAATTGCCCCTCTCATTCTCTGACACGATGTTGCAGGCGAGTGTTGGGGAGATACTGCCTCTCTCATTCGCTCACACTACGTAACAGGTGAGTGTGGGATCGACACTGCCACTCTCATTCTCTGACACTATGTGACAGGTGAGTGTTGGATAGACACTGCCTCTCTCATTCTCTGAATTTATGTGACAGGTGAGCGTAGGATAGATGCTGCCTCTCTCATTACCTGACACTATGTGACAGGTGAGTGTAGGATAGATACTGCCTCCCTCATTCTCTGACAATATGTGACAGGTGAGTGTTGGATAGAAACATAGAAACATAGAAACATAGAAAATAGGTGCAGGAGCAGGCCATTCAGCCCTTCTAGCCTGCACCGCCATTCAATGAGTTCATGGCTGAACATGAAACTTCAGTACCCCCTTCCTGCTTTCTCGCCATAACCCTTGATCCCCCGAGTAGTAAGGACTTCATCTAACTCCCTTTTGAATATATTTAGTGAATTGGCCTCAACTACTTTCTGTGGTAGAGAATTCCACAGGTTCACCACTCTCTGGGTGAAGAAGTTTCTCCTCATCTCGGTCCTAAATGGCTTACCCCTTATCCTCAGACTGTGACCCCTGGTTCTGGACTTCCCCAACATTGGGAACATTCTTTCTGCATCTAACCTGTCTAAACCCGTCAGAATTTTAAACGTTTCTATGAGGTCCCCTCTCATTCTTCTGAACTCCAGTGAATACAATCCCAATTGATCCAATCTTTCTTGATAGGTCAGTCCCGCCATCCCGGGAATCAGTCTGGTGAACCTTCGCTGCACTCCCTCAATAGCAAGAATGTCCTTCCTCAAGTTAGGAGACCAAAACTGTACACAATACTCGAGGTGTGGCCTCACCAAGGCCCTGTACAACTGTAGCAACACCTCCCTGCCCCTGTATTCAAATCCCCTCGCTATGAAGGCCAACATGCCATTTGCTTTCTTAACCGCCTGCTGTACCTGCATGCCAACCTTCAATGACTGATGTACCATGACACCCAGGTCTCGTTGCACCTTCCCTTTTCCTAATCTGTCACCATTCAGATAATAGTCTGTCTCTCTGTTTTTACCACCAAAGTGGATAACCTCACATTTATCCACATTATACTTCATCTGCCATGCATTTGCCCACTCACCTAACCTATCCAAGTCACTCTGCAGCCTAATAGCATCCTCCTCGCAGCTCACACTGCCACCCAACTTAGTATCATCCGCAAATTTGGAGATACTGCATTTAATCCCCTCGTCTAAATCATTAATGTACAATGTAAACAGCTGGGGCCCCAGCACAGAACCTTGCGGCACTCCACTAGTCACTGCCTGCCATTCTGAAAAGTACCCGTTTACTCCTACTCTTTGCTTCCTGTCTGACAACCAGTTCTCAATCCACGTCAGCACACTACCCCCAATCCCATGTGCTTTAACTTTGCACATTAATCTCTTGTGTGGGACCTTGTCGAAAGCCTTCTGAAAGTCCAAATATACCACATCAACTGGTTCTCCCTTGTCCACTTTACTGGAAACATCCTCAAAAAATTCCAGAAGATTTGTCAAGCATGATTTCCCTTTCACAAATCCATGCTGACTTGGACCTATCATGTCACCATTTTCCAGATGCACTGCTATGACATCCTTAATAATTGATTCCATCACTTTACCCACTACTGAGGTCAGGCTGACCGGTCTATAATTCCCTGTTTTCTCTCTCCCTCCTTTTTTAAAAAGTGGGGTTACATTGGCTACCCTCCACTCCATAGGAACTGATCCAGAGTCAATGGAATGTTGGAAAATGACTGTCAATGCATCCGCTATTTCCAAGGCCACCTCCTTAAGTACTCTAGGATGCAGTCCATCAGGCCCTGGGGATTTATCGGCCTTCAATCCCATCAATTTCCCCAACACAATTTCCCGACTAATAAAGATTTCCCTCAGTTCCTCTTCCTTACTAGACCCTCTGACCCCTTTTATATCCGGAAGGTTGTTTGTATCCTCCTTAGTGAATACCGAACCAAAGTACTTGTTCAATTGATCCGCCATTTCTTTGCTCCCCGTTATGACTTCCCCTGATTCTGACTGCAGGGGACCTACGTTTGTCTTCACCAACCTTTTTCTCTTTACATACCTATAGAAACTTTTGCAATCCGCCTTAATGTTCCCTGCAAGCTTCTTCTCGTACTCCATTTTTCCTGTCCTAATCAAACCCTTTGTCCTCCTCTGCTGAGTTCTAAATTTCTCCCAGTCCCCAGGTTCGCTGCTATTTCTGGCCAATTTGTATGCCACTTCCTTGGCTTTAATACTATCCCTGATTTCCCTAGATAGCCACGGTTGAGCCACCTTCCCCTTTTTATTTTTACGCCAGACAGGAATGTACAATTGTTGTACTTCATCCATGCGGTCTCTAAATGTCTGCCATTGCCCATCCACAGTCAACCCCCTAAGTATCATTCGCCAATCTATCCTAGCCAATTCACGCCTCATACCTTCAAAGTTACCCTTCTTTAAGTTCTGGACCATGGTCTCTGAAATTACTGTTTCATTCTCCATCCTAATGCAGAATTCCACCATATTATGGTCACTCTTCCCCAAGGGGCCTCGCACAATGAGATTGCTAATTAATCCTCTCTCATTACACAACACCCAGTCTAAGATGGCCTCCCCCCTAGTTGGTTCCTCAACATATTGGTCTAGAAAACCATCCCTTATGCACTCCAGGAAATCCTCCTCCACCGTATTGCTTCCAGTTTGGCTAGCCCAATCTATGTGCATATTAAAGTCACCCATTATAACTGCTGCACCTTTATTGCATGCACCCCTAATTTCCTGTTTGATGCCCTCCCCAACATCCCTATTACTGTTTGGAGGTCTGTACACAACTCCTACTAACGTTTTTTGCCCTTTGGTGTTCTGCAGCTCTACCCATATAGATTCCACATCATCCAAGCTAATGTCTTTCCTAACTATTGCATTAATCTCCTCTTTAACCAGCAATGCTACCCCACCTCCTTTTCCTTTTATTCTATCCTTCCTGAATGTTGAATACCCCTGAATGTTGAGTTCCCAGCCCTGATCATCCTGGAGCCACGTCTCCGTAATCCCAATCACATCATATTTGTTAACATCTATTTGCACAATTAATTCATCCTAACACTAAATGTCATCTCTGACACTAAATGACAGGTGAGTGTTGGATTGATACTGCGTTTCTCATTCTCTGACACGATGTGACAGGTGAGTGTTGGATAGATACTGCCTCCCTCATTCTCTGACACTGTGACAGTTGAGTGTTGGATACATACTGCCTCTCTCATTCATTGATACTGTGTGACAGATGAATGTGAGATAGATACTGCCTCTCTCAATCTCTAATAGATGCTGCCTCTCTCATTCTCTGACCCTATGTGACAGGTGAGTATTGGATAAATACTGTTTCTCTCATTCTCTGACACTATGTGACAGGTGAGTGTTGGATAGTTGCTGCCATTCTCATTCTCTGACACTATGTGACAGGTGGGTGTTGGATAGATACTGCATCTCTCAATCTCTGACAATATGTGACATGTGAGTGTCGGATAGATAGTGCCTCTCTCATTCTCTGATACGATGTGACAGGTGAGTGTTGGATAGATACTGTCTCTCTCATTCTCTGACTCCATGTGACAGGTGAATGTTGGATAGATACTGCCTCTCTCATTCTCTGACACGATGTGACAGGTGAGTATTGGATAGATACTGTTTCTCTCATTCTCTGACACTATGTGACAGGTGAGTGTTGGATAGTTGCTGCCATTCTCATTCTCTGACACTATGTGACAGGTGGGTGTTGGATAGATACTGCATCTCTCATTACCGGATACCAAGTGACAGGTTAGTGTTGGATAGATACAGCCTTCTCATTCTCTGAGACTGTGACAGTTGAGTGTTGGATACATACTGCCTCTGTCATTCTCTGAAACTGTGTGACAGGTGAGTGTTGGATAGAGACTGCCTCTCTCATTCTCTGACATGATGTGACAGGTGAGTGCTGGATTGATACTGCCTCTCTCATTCTCTGACACTATGTGACAGGTGACTGTGGGATAGATACTGCCTCACTCAATCTCTGAAACTATGTGACAGGTGAGTGTAGGATAGATACTGCTTCTCTCATTCTCTGACAATATGTGACAGGTGAGTGTCGGAGAGATACTGCCTCTCTCATTCTCTGATACTATGTTACAGGCGAGTGTTGGAGAGAAACCGCCTCTCTCATTCACTCACACTATGTAACAGGTGAGTGTGGGATCGATACTGCCACTCTCATTCTCTGACACTATGTGACAGGTGAGTGTTGGATCGATACTGCCTCTCTCATTTTCTGACACTATGTGACAGGTGAATGCAGGATCGATGCTGCCTCTCTCATTCTCTGACACTAAATGACAGGTGAGTGTTGGATTGATACTGCGTTTCTCATTCTCTGACACGATGTGACAGGTGAGTGTTGGATAGATACAGCCTCCCTCATTCTCTGACACTGTGACAGTTGAGTGTTGGATACATACTGCCTCTCTCATTCATTGATACTGTGTGACAGATGAATGTGAGATAGATACTGCCTCTCTCAATCTCTGACACTATGTGACAGATGAGTGTAGGATAGATCCTGTCACTGACATTCTCTGACACTATGTGACAGGTGAGTGTTGGGTAAATACTGCTTTTCTCATTCTCTGACACTATGTGACACGTGAGTGTTGGATAGATACTGCCTCTCTCATTCTCTGACACTATATGATAGGTGAGTGTAGGGTAGATGCTGCCTCTCTCATTCTCTGACACTATGTGACAGGTGAGTGCAGGATAGATAGAGCCTCTCTCATTCTCTGACAATATGTGACAGGTGAGTGTAGGATAGATACTGCCTCTCTCATTCGCTGGTATTATGTGACAGGTGAGTGTTGGATAGATACTGCTTCTCTCATTCTCAGACACTATGTGATAGGTGAGTGTAGGGTAGATGCTGCCTCTCTCATTCTATGACACTATGTGACAGGAGAGTGTAGGTTCGATACTGCCTCTCTCATTCTCTGACAATATGTGACAGGTGAGTGTAGGATAGATAGTGCCTCTCTCATTCTCTGACACTATGTGACAGGCGAGTGTTGGAGAGATACTGCCTCTCTCATTCTCTGACACTGTGATAGTTGAGTGTTGGATACATACTGCCGCTCTCATTCATTGATACTGTGTGACAGATGAGTGTGAGATAGATACTGCCCCTCTCATTCTCTGATACTATGTGACAGGTGAGTGCTGGATTGATACTGCCTCTCTCATTCTCAGAAACTATATGACAGGTGAGTGTAGGATAGATACTGCCTCTCTAATTCTCTGACACTGTGACGGTTGAGTGTCGGATAGATACTGCCTAGACCATTCTCTGATACGAAGTGACAGGTGAGTGTTGGAGAGATACTGCCTCTCTCATTCGCTGACACTATGTGACAGGTGAGTGTTGGATAGATACTGCCTCTCTCAATCTCTGACACTATGTGACAGGTGAGTGTAGGATAGATACTGCCTCTCTCATTCTCTGACAATCTGTGACACGTGAGTGTAGGATAGAAATTGCCACTCTCATTCTCTGACACGATGTTACAGGCGAGTGTTGGGGAGATACTGCCTCTCTCATTCGCTCACACTATGTAACAGGTGAGTGTGGGATCGACACTGCCACTCTCATTCTCTGAATGTATGTGACAGGTGAGTGTAGGATAGATGCTGCCTCTCTCATTCTCTGACACTATGTGACAGGTGAGTGTAGGATAGATACTGCCTCCCTCATTCTCTGACAATATGTGACAGGTGAGTGTTGTATAGATGCTGCCTCTCTCATTCTCTGACCCTATGTGACAGGTGAGTATTGGATAGATACTGTTTCTCTCATTCTCTGACACTATGTGACAGGTGAGTGTTGGATAGTTGCTGCCATTCTCATTCTCTGACACTATGTGACAGGTGGGTGTTGGATAGATACTGCATCTCGCAATCTCTGACAATATGTGACATGTGAGTGTCGGATAGATAGTGCCTCTCTCATTCTCTGATACGATGTGACAGGTGAGTGTTGGATAGATACTGTCTCTCTCATTCTCTGACTCCATGTGACAGGTGAATGTTGGATAGATACTGTTTCTCTCATTCTCTGACACTATGTGACAGGTGAGTGTTGGATAGTTGCTGCCATTCTCATTCTCTGACACTATGTGACAGGTGAGTGTTTGATAGTTGCTGCCATTCTCATTCTCTGACACTATGTGACAGGTGGGTGTTGGATAGATACTGCATCTCTCATTACCGGATACCAAGTGACAGGTTAGTGTTGGATAGTACAGCCTCTCTCATTCTCTGAGACTGTGACAGTTGAGTGTTGGATACATACTGCCTCTGTCATTCTCTGAAACTGTGTGACAGGTGAGTGTTGGATAGAGACTGCCTCTCTCATTCTCTGACATGATGTGACAGGTGAGTGCTGGATTGATACTGCCTCTCTCATTCTCTGACACTATGTGGCAGGTGAGTGTGGGATAGATACTGCCTCTCTCAATCTCTGAAACTATGTGACAGGTGAGTGTTGGATAGTTGCTGCCATTCTCATTCTCTCACACTATGTGACAGGTGGGTGTTGGATAGATACTGCATCTCTCATTACCGGATACCAAGTGACAGGTTAGTGTTGGATAGATACAGCCTTCTCATTCACTCACACTATGTAACAGGTGAGTGTGGGATCGATACTGCCACTCTCATTCTCTGACACTATGTGACAGGTGAGTGTTGGATCGATACTGCATCTCTCATTACCGGATACCAAGTGACAGGTTAGTGTTGGATAGATACAGCCTTCTCATTCTCTGAGACTGTGACAGTTGAGTGTTGGATACATACTGCCTCTGTCATTCTCTGAAACTGTGTGACAGGTGAGTGTTGGATAGAGACTGCCTCTCTCATTCTCTGACATGATGTGACAGGTGAGTGCTGGATTGATACTGCCTCTCTCATTCTCTGACACTATGTGACAGGTGAGTGTGGGATAGATACTGCCTCACTCAATCTCTGAAACTATGTTACAGGCGAGTGTTGGAGAGATAACGCCTCTCTCATTCACTCACACTATGTAACAGGTGAGTGTGGGATCGATACTGCCACTCTCATTCTCTGACACTATGTGACAGGTGAGTGTTGGATCGATACTGCCTCTCTCATTCTCTGACACTCTGTGACAGGTGAGTGCAGGATCGATGCTGCCTCTCTCATTCTCTGACACTAAATGACAGGTGAGTGTTGGATTGATACTGCGTTTCTCATTCTCTGACACGATGTGACAGGTGAGTGTTGGATAGATACAGCCTCCCTCATTCTCTGACACTGTGACAGTTGAGTGTTGGATACATACTGCCTCTCTCATTCATTGATACTGTGTGACAGATGAATGTGAGATAGATACTGCCTCTCTCATTCTCTGATACTCTGTGACAGGTGAGTGCTGAATTGATACTGCCTCTCTCATTCTCAGAAACTATTTGACAGGTGAGTGTAGGATAGATACTGCCTCTCTAATTCTCTGACACTGTGACAGTTGAGTGTCGGATAGATACTGCCTAGACCATTCTCTGATACTATGTGACAGGTGAGTGTTGGAGAGATACTGCCTCTCTCATTCGCTGACACTATGTGACAGGTGAGTGTTGGATAGATACTGCCTCTCTCATTCTCTGATACTATGTGACAGGTGAGTGTTGGAGAGATACTGCCTCTCTCATTTGCTGACACTATGTGACAGGTGAGTGTTGGATAGATACTGCCTCTCTCAATCTCTGACACTATGTGACAGGTGAGTGTAGGATAGATACTGCCTCTCTCATTCTCTGACAATATGTGACAGGTGAGTGTAGGATAGGAATTGCCCCTCTCATTCTCTGACACGATGTTGCAGGCGAGTGTTGGGGAGATACTGCCTCTCTCATTCGCTCACACTACGTAACAGGTGAGTGTGGGATCGACACTGCCACTCTCATTCTCTGACACTATGTGACAGGTGAGTGTTGGATAGACACTGCCTCTCTCATTCTCTGAATTTATGTGACAGGTGAGCGTAGGATAGATGCTGCCTCTCTCATTACCTGACACTATGTGACAGGTGAGTGTAGGATAGATACTGCCTCCCTCATTCTCTGACAATATGTGACAGGTGAGTGTTGGATAGATGCTGCCTCTCTCATTCTCTGACCCTATGTGACAGGTGAGTATTGGATAAATACTGTTTCTCTCATTCTCTGACACTATGTGACAGGTGAGTGTTGGATAGTTGCTGCCATTCTCATTCTCTGACACTATGTGACAGGTGGGTGTTGGATAGATACTGCATCTCTCAATCTCTGACAATATGTGACATGTGAGTGTCGGATAGATAGTGCCTCTCTCATTCTCTGATACGATGTGACAGGTGAATGTTGGATAGATACTGTCTCTCTCATTCTCTGACTCCATGTGACAGGTGAATGTTGGATAGATACTGCCTCTCTCATTCTCTGACACGATGTGACAGGTGAGTATTGGATAGATACTGTTTCTCTCATTCTCTGACACTATGTGACAGGTGAGTGTTGGATAGTTGCTGCCATTCTCATTCTCTCACACTATGTGACAGGTGGGTGTTGGATAGATACTGCATCTCTCATTACCGGATACCAAGTGACAGGTTAGTGTTGGATAGATACAGCCTTCTCATTCTCTGAGACTGTGACAGTTGAGTGTTGGATACATACTGCCTCTGTCATTCTCTGAAACTGTGTGACAGGTGAGTGTTGGATCGATACTGCCTCTCTCATTCTCTGACACTATGTGACAGGTGAGTGTCGGAGAGATACTGCCTCTCTCATTCTCTGATACTATGTTACGGGCGAGTGTTGGAGAGATACCGCCTCTCTCATTCACTCACACTATGTAACAGGTGAGTGTTGGATAGATACAGCCTCCCTCATTCTCTGACACTGTGACAGTTGAGTGTTGGATACATACTGCCTCTCTCATTCATTGATACTGTGTGACAGATGAATGTGAGATAGATACTGCCTCTCTCATTCTCTGATACTATGTGACAGGTGAGTGCTGAATTGATACTGCCTCTCTCATTCTCAGAAACTATTTGACAGGTGGGTGTAGGATTGATACTGCCTCTCGCATTCTCTGACAATATGTGACAGGTGAGTGTTGGATAGGAATTGCCCCTCTCATTCTCTGACACGATGTTGCAGGCGAGTGTTGGGGAGATACTGCCTCTCTCATTCGCTGACACTATGTGACAGTTGAGTGTCGGATAGATACTGCCTAGACCATTCTCTGATACTATGTGACAGGTGAGTGTTGGAGAGATACTGCCTCTCTCATTCGCTGACACTATGTGACAGGTGAGTGTTGGATAGATACTGCCTCTCTTATTCTCTGATACTATGTGACAGGTGAGTGTTGGAGAGATACTGCCTCACTCATTCGCTGACACTATGTGACAGGTGAGTGTTGGATAGATACTGCCTCTCTCAATCTCTGACACTATGTGACAGGTGAGTGTAGGATAGATATTGCCTCTCTCATTCTCTGACACTATGTGACAGGTGAGTGTAGGATAGAGACTGCCTCCCTCATTCTCTGACAATATGTGACAGGTGAGTGTTGGATAGATGCTGCCTCTCTCATTCTCTGACCCTATGTGACAGGTGAGTATTGGATAAATACTGTTTCTCTCATTCTCTGACACTATGTGACAGGTGAGTGTTGGATAGTTGATGCCATTCTCATTCTCTGACACTATGTGACAGGTGGGTGTTAGATAGATACTGCATCTCTCAATCTCTGACAATATGTGACATGTGAGTGTCGGATAGATAGTGCCTCTCTCATTCTCTGATACGATGTGACAGGTGAGTGTTGGATAGATACTGTCTCTCTCATTCTCTGACTCCATGTGACAGGTGAATGTTGGATAGATACTGCCTCTCTCATTCTCTGACACGATGTGACAGGTGAGTATTGGATAGATACTGTTTCTCTCATTCTCTGACACTATGTGACAGGTGAGTGTTGGATAGTTGCTGCCATTCTCATTCTCTGACACTATGTGACAGGTGGGTGTTGGATAGATACTGCATCTCTCATTACCGGATACCAAGTGACAGGTTAGTGTTGGATAGATACAGCCTTCTCATTCTCTGAGACTGTGACAGTTGAGTGTTGGATACATACTGCCTCTGTCATTCTCTGAAACTGTGTGACAGGTGAGTGTTGGATAGAGACTGCCTCTCTCATTCTCTGACATGATGTGACAGGTGAGTGCTGGATTGATACTGCCTCTCTCATTCTCTGACACTATGTGACAGGTGAGTGTGGGATAGATACTGCCTCTCTCAATCTCTGAAACTATGTGACAGGTGAGTGTACGATAGATACTGCTTCTCTCATTCTCTGACAATATGTGACAGGTGAGTGTCGGAGAGATACTGCCTCTCTCATTCTCTGATACTATGTTACAGGCGAGTGTTGGAGAGAAACCGCCTCTCTCATTCACTCATACTATGTAACAGGTGAGTGTGGGATCGATACTGCCACTCTCATTCTCTGACACTATGTGACAGGTGAGTGTTGGATCGATACTGCCTCTCTCATTCTCTGACACTATGTGACAGGTGAGTGCAAGATCGATGCTGCCTCTCTCATTCTCTGACACTAAGTGACAGGTGAGTGTTGGATTGATACTGCGTTTCTCATTCTCTGACACGATGTGACAGGTGAGTGTTGGATAGATACAGCCTCCCTCATTCTTTGACACTGTGACAGTTGAGTGTTGGATACATACTGCCTCTCTCATTCATTGATACTGTGTGACAGATGAATGTGAGATAGATACTGCCTCTCTCATTCTCTGACACTATGTGACAGATGAGTGTAGGATAGATCTTGCCACTGACATTCTCTGACACTATGTGACAGGTGAGTGTTGGGTAAATACTGCTTCTCTCATTCTCTGACACTATGTGACACGTGAGTGTTGGATAGATACTGCCTCTCTCATTCGCTGATATTATGTGACAGGTGAGTGTTGGATAGATACTGCCTCTCTCATTCTCTGACACTATGTGATAGGTGAGTGTAGGGTAGATACTGCCTCTCTCAATCTCTGAAACTATGTGACAGGTGAGTGTAGGATAGATACTGCTTCTCTCATTCTCTGACAATATGTGACAGGTGAGTGTCGGAGAGATACTGCCTCGCTCATTCTCTGATACTATGTTGCAGGCGAGTGTTGGAGAGATACCGCCTCTCTCATTCACTCACACTATGTGACAGGTGCGTGTGGGATCGATACTGCCACTCTCATTCTCTGACACTATGTGACAGGTGAGTGTTGGATCGATACTGCCTCTCTCATTCTCTGACACTATGTGACAGGTGAGTGCAGGATCGATGCTGCCTCTCTCATTCTCTGACACTAAATGACAGGTGAGTGTTGGATTGATACTGCGTTTCTCATTCTCTGACACGATGTGACAGGTGAGTGTTGGATAGATACAGCCTCCCTCATTCTCTGACACTGTGACAGTTGAGTGTTGGATACATACTGCCTCTCTCATTCATTGATACTGTGTGACAGATCAGTGTGAGATAGATACTGCCTCTCTCATTCTCTGATACGATGTGACAGGTGAGTGCTGGATTGATACTGCCTTTCTCATTCTCAGAAACTATTTGACAGGTCAGTGTAGGATAGATACTGCCTCTCTAATTCTCTGACACTGTGACAGTTGAGTGTCGGATAGATACTGCCTAGACCATTCTCTGATACGAAGTGACAGGTGAGTGTTGGAGAGATACTGCCTCTCTCATTCGCTGACACTATGTGACAGGTGAGTGTTGGATAGATACTGCCTCTCTCAATCTCTGACACTATGTGACAGGTGAGTGTAGGATAGATACTGCCTCTCTCATTCTCTGACAATATGTGACAGGTGGGTGTAGGATAGAAATTGCCCCTCTCATTCTCTGACACGATGTTACAGGCGAGTGTTGGGGAGATACTGCCTCTCTCATTCGCTCACACTATGTAACAGGTGAGTGTGGGATCGACACTGCCACTCTCATGCTCTGACACTATGTGACAGGTGAGTGTTGGATAGATACTGCCTCTCTCATTCTCTGAATTTATGTGACAGGTGAATGTTGGATAGATACTGCCTTTCTCATTCTCTGACACTATGTGACAGGTGAGTATTGGATAGATACTGTTTCTCTCATTCACTGACACTATGTGACAGGTGAGTGTTGGATAGTTGCTGCCATTCTCATTCTCTGACACTATGTGACAGGTGGGTGTTGTATCGATACTGCATCTCTCATTCCCGGATACCAAGTGACAGGTGAGTGTTGGATACATACAGCCTCTCTCATTCTCTGAGTCTGTGACAGTTGAGTGTTGGATACATACTGCCTCTGTCATTCTCTGAAACTGTGTGACAGGTGAGTGTTGGATAGAGACTGCCTCTCTCATTCTCTGACACTATGTGACAGGTGAGTGTTGGATAGATACTGTCTCGCTCATTCTCTGACACTATGTGACAGGTGAGTGTTTGATAGTTGCTGCCATTCTCATTCTCTGACACTACGTGACAAGTGGGTGTTGGATAGATAATGCATCTCTCATTACCGGATACCAAGTGGCAGGTTAGTGTTGGATAGATACAGCCTCTCTCATTCTCTGAGACTGTGACAGTTGAGTGTTGGATACATACTGCCTCTGTCATTCTCTGAAACTGTGTGACAGGTGAGTGTTGGATAGAGACTGCCTCTCTCATTCTCTGACACTATGTGACAGGTGAGTGTGGGATAGATACTGCCTCTCTCAATCTCTGAAACTATGTGACAGGTGAGTGTACGATAGATACTGCTTCTCTCATTCTCTGACAATATGTGACAGGTGAGTGTCGGAGAGATACTGCCTCTCTCATTCTCTGATACTATGTTACAGGCGAGTGTTGGAGAGAAACCGCCTCTCTCATTCACTCATACTATGTAACAGGTGAGTGTGGGATCGATACTGCCACTCTCATTCTCTGACACTATGTGACAGGTGAGTGTTGGATCGATACTGCCTCTCTCATTCTCTGACACTATGTGACAGGTGAGTGCAAGATCGATGCTGCCTCTCTCATTCTCTGACACTAAGTGACAGGTGAGTGTTGGATTGATACTGCGTTTCTCATTCTCTGACACGATGTGACAGGTGAGTGTTGGATAGATACAGCCTCCCTCATTCTCTGACACTGTGACAGTTGAGTGTTGGATACATACTGCCTCTCTCATTCATTGATACTGTGTGACAGATGAATGTGAGATAGATACTGCCTCTCTCATTCTCTGACACTATGTGACAGATGAGTGTAGGATAGATCCTGCCACTGACATTCTCTGACACTATGTGACAGGTGAGTGTTGGGTAAATACTGCTTCTCTCATTCTCTGACACTATGTGACACGTGAGTGTTGGATAGATACTGCCTCTCTCATTCGCTGATATTATGTGACAGGTGAGTGTTGGATAGATACTGCCTCTCTCATTCTCTGACACTATGTGATAGGTGAGTGTAGGGTAGATACTGCCTCTCTCAATCTCTGAAACTATGTGACAGGTGAGTGTAGGATAGATACTGCTTCTCTCATTCTCTGACAATATGTGACAGGTGAGTGTCGGAGAGATACTGCCTCGCTCATTCTCTGATACTATGTTACAGGCGAGTGTTGGAGAGATACCGCCTCTCTCATTCACTCACACTATGTGACAGGTGCGTGTGGGATCGATACTGCCACTCTCATTCTCTGACACTATGTGACAGGTGAGTGTTGGATCGATACTGCCTCTCTCATTCTCTGACACTATGTGACAGGTGAGTGCAGGATCGATGCTGCCTCTCTCATTCTCTGACACTAAATGACAGGTGAGTGTTGGATTGATACTGCGTTTCTCATTCTCTGACACGATGTGACAGGTGAGTGTTGGATAGATACAGCCTCCCTCATTCTCTGACACTGTGACAGTTGAGTGTTGGATACATACTGCCTCTCTCATTCATTGATACTGTGTGACAGATCAGTGTGAGATAGATACTGCCTCTCTCATTCTCTGATACGATGTGACAGGTGAGTGCTGGATTGATACTGCCTTTCTCATTCTCAGAAACTATTTGACAGGTCAGTGTAGGATAGATACTGCCTCTCTAATTCTCTGACACTGTGACAGTTGAGTGTCGGATAGATACTGCCTAGACCATTCTCTGATACGAAGTGACAGGTGAGTGTTGGAGAGATACTGCCTCTCTCATTCGCTGACACTATGTGACAGGTGAGTGTTGGATAGATACTGCCTCTCTCAATCTCTGACACTATGTGACAGGTGAGTGTAGGATAGATACTGCCTCTCTCATTCTCTGACAATATGTGACAGGTGGGTGTAGGATAGAAATTGCCCCTCTCATTCTCTGACACGATGTTACAGGCGAGTGTTGGGGAGATACTGCCTCTCTCATTCGCTCACACTATGTAACAGGTGAGTGTGGGATCGACACTGCCACTCTCATGCTCTGACACTATGTGACAGGTGAGTGTTGGATAGATACTGCCTCTCTCATTCTCTGAATTTATGTGACAGGTGAATGTTGGATAGATACTGCCTTTCTCATTCTCTGACACTATGTGACAGGTGAGTATTGGATAGATACTGTTTCTCTCATTCACTGACACTATGTGACAGGTGAGTGTTGGATAGTTGCTGCCATTCTCATTCTCTGACACTATGTGACAGGTGGGTGTTGTATCGATACTGCATCTCTCATTCCCGGATACCAAGTGACAGGTGAGTGTTGGATACATACAGCCTCTCTCATTCTCTGAGTCTGTGACAGTTGAGTGTTGGATACATACTGCCTCTGTCATTCTCTGAAACTGTGTGACAGGTGAGTGTTGGATAGAGACTGCCTCTCTCATTCTCTGACACTATGTGACAGGTGAGTGTTGGATAGATACTGTCTCGCTCATTCTCTGACACTATGTGACAGGTGAGTGTTTGATAGTTGCTGCCATTCACATTCTCTGACACTACGTGACAAGTGGGTGTTGGATAGATAATGCATCTCTCATTACCGGATACCAAGTGGCAGGTTAGTGTTGGATAGATACAGCCTCTCTCATTCTCTGAGACTGTGACAGTTGAGTGTTGGATACATACTGCCTCTGTCATTCTCTGAAACTGTGTGACAGGTGAGTGTTGGATAGAGACTGCCTCTCTCATTCTCTGACACGATGTGACAGGTGAGTGCTGGATTGATACTGCCTCTCTCATTCTCTGACACTATGTGACAGATGAGTGTTCGATAGATACTGCCTCTCTCATTCTCTGACACAATGTAACAGGTGATTGTAGGATAGATCCTGCCACTGACATTCTCTGACACGATGTGACAGGTGAGTGTTGGGTAAATACTGCTTCTCTCATTCTCTGACACTATGTGACAGTTGAGTGTTGGATAGATCCTGCCACTCACATTCTCTGACACTATGTGACACGTGAGTGTTGGATAGATACTGCCTCTCTCATTCTCTGACAATATGTGACAGGTGAGTGTAGGATAGATACTGCCTCTCTCATTCGCTGATATTATGTGACAGGTGAGTGTTGGAGATATACTGCCTCTCTCATGCGCTGACACTATGTGACAGGTGAGTGTAGGATAGATACTGCCTCTCTCATTCTCTCACAATATGTGACAGTTGAGTGTAGGATAGATACTGCCTCTCTCATTCTCTGACACTATGTAACAGGTGATTTTAGGATAGATACTGCCTCTCCCATTCTCTGACACTATGTGACAGGTGAGCGTTTGATTGATACTGCCTCTCTCATTCTCTGACACGATGTGACAGGTGAGTGTTGGATAGATACAGCTTCTCTCATTCTCTGATGTTGTGATTGTTGAGTGTTGGAAACATACTGCCTCTGCCATTCTCTGAAACTGTGTGACAGGTGAGTGTTGGATAGATACTGCCTCTCTCATTCTCTGACACTATGTAACAGGTGATTGTAGAATAGATACTGCCTCTCTCATTCTCTGACACGATGTGACAGGTGAGCGTTTGATTGATACTGCCTCTCTCATTCTCTGACACGATGTGACAGGTGAGTGTTGAATAGATACAGCCTCTCTCTTTCTCTGATGCTGTGTTTGTTGAGTGTTGGAAACATACTGCCTCTGTCATTCTCTGAAACTGTCTGATAAGTGAGTGTTGGACAGATACTGCCTCTCTCATTCTCTGGCACAATGTGATAGGTGAGTGCAGAATAGATACTGCCTCTCTCATACTCTGAAACTAGGTGTCATGTGAGTGGAGGATAGATACTGCCACTCTCATTCTCTGATACAATGTGACAGGTGAGTGTAGGATAGATGCTGCCTCTCACATTCACTGACACTATGTGACAGGTGAGTGTAGGATAGATACTGACTCTCTCAGTCTCTGACACTATGTGACAGGTGAGTGTTTTTTAGATACTGCATCGCTCATTCTCTGACACGATGTGACAGGTGAGTGTAGGATAGATAATGACTCTCTCAGTCTCTGATACTCAGTGACAGGTGAGTGTTGGAGAGATACTGCCTCTCTCATTCGCTGATACTATGTGAAAGGTGAGTGTAGAATAGATACTGCCTATCTCATTCTCTGACGCTATGTGACAGGTGAGTGTTTTTTAGATACTGCGTCGCTCATTCTCTGACACGATGTGACAGGTGAGTTTAGGATAGATAATGACTCTCTCATTCTCTGACACTATGTGACAGGTGAGTGTTGGAGAGATACTGCCTCTCTCATTCTCTGACACGATGTGACAGGTGAGCGTTTGATTGATACTGCCTCTTTCATTCTCTGACACGATGTGACAGGTGAGTGTTGGATAGATACAGCCTCTCTCATTCTCTGACACTATGTGACAGGTGAGCGTTTGATTGATACTGCCTCCTTCATTCTCTGACACGATGTGACAGGTGAGTGTTGGATAGATACAGCCTCTCTCATTCTCTGATGCTGTGATTGTTGAGTGTTGGAAACATACTGCCTCTGTCATTCTCTGAAACTGTCTGACATGTGAACGTTGGATAGATACTGCCTCTCTCATTCTCTGACAATATGTGACAGGTGAGTGCAGAATAGATACTGCCTCTCTCATACTCTGACACTATGTGACAGGTGAGTGTAGGATAGATACTGCCTCTCACATTCTCTGACACTATGTGACAGGTGAGTGTAGGATAGATACTGCCTCTTTCATTCTCTGACACTATGTGACAGGTGAGTGTAGGATAGATACTGACTCTCTCAGTCTCTGATACTCAGTGACAGATGAGTGTTGAAGAGATACTGCCTCTCTCATTCTCTGACACTATGTAACAGATGATTTTAGGATAGATACTGCCTCTCTCATTCTCTGACACGATGTGACAGGTGAGTGTAGGATAGATACTGCCTCTTTCATTCTCTGAAACTATGTGACAGGTGAGTGTTTTTTAGATACTGTGTCGCTCATTCTCTGACACGATGTGACAGGTGAGTGTTGGAGAGATACTGCCTCTCTCATTCGCTGATACTATGTGACAGGTGAGTGTAGAATAGATACTGCCTATCTCATTCTCTGACACTCTGTGACAGGTGAGTGCAGAATTGATACTGCCTCTCTCATTCTCTGATACAATGTGACAGGTGAGTGTTGGATAGATACTGCCTCTCTCATTCTCTGACACTATGTGACAGGTGAGCGTTTGATTGATACTGCCTCTCTCATTCTCTGACACTGTGTGACAGTTGAGTGTAGGATAGCTGCTGCCTCTCACATTCTCTGACACTATGTGACAGGTGAGTGTAGGATAGATACTGACTCTCTCATTCTCTGATACTCAGTGACAAGTGAGTGTTGGAGAGATACTGCCGCATCATTCTCTGACACGATGTGACAGGTGTGTTTTGGATAGATACAGCCTCTCTCATTCTCTGATACTGTGACACTTGAGTGTTGGAAACATACTGCATCTGTCATTCGCTGATATTATGTGACAGGTGAGCGTTGGATAGACACTGCCAACTCATTCTCTGACACTATGTGACAGGTGAGTGTAGGATAGCTGCTGCCTCTCACATTCTCTGACACTATGTGACAGGTGAGTGTATGATAGATACTGACTCTCTCATTCTCTGATACTCAGTGACAGGTGAGTGTTGGAGAGATAATGAGATAATGCCTCTCTCATTCGCTGACACTATGTGACAGGTGAGTGTAGGAGAGATACTGCCTCTCTCATTCTCTCACAATATGTGACAGTTGAGTGTAGGATAGATACTGCCTCTCTCATTCTCTGACACTATGTGACAGGTGAGCGTTTGATTGATACTGCCTCTTTCATTCTCTGACACGATGTGACAGGTGAGTGTTGGATAGATACAGCCTCTCTCATTCTCTGACATTATGTGACATGTGAGCGTTTGATTGATACTGCCTCTTTCATTCTCTGACACGATGTGACAGGTGAGTGTTGGATAGATACAGCCTCTCTCATTCTCTGATGCTGTGATTGTTGAGTGTTGGAAACATACTGCCTCTGTCATTCTCTGAAACTGTCTGACATGTGAGTGTTGGATAGATACTGCCTCTCTCATTCTCTGACAATATGTGACAGGTGAGTGCAGAATAGATACTGCCTCTCTCATACTCTGACACTAGGTTTCATGTGAGTGGAGGATAGATACTGCCTCTCTCATTCACTGATGCAATGTGACAGGTGAGTGCAGGATAGATACTGTCTCTCTCATTCTCTGACACTATGTGACAGGTGAGCGTTTGATTGATACTGCCTCTCTCATTCTCTGACACTATGTGACAGGTGAGTGTTTTTTAGATACTGCATCTCTCATTCTCTGACACGATGTGACAGGTGAGTGTTGGATAGATACAGCCTCTCTCATTCTCTGATACTGTGACAGTTGAATGTTGGAAACATACTGCCTCTGTCATTCTCTGATACTATGTGACAGGTGAGTGTAGGATCGATACTGCCTCTCTCATTCGCTGATATTATGTGACAAGTGAGTGTTGGAGAGATACTGCCTCTCTCATTCTCTGACACGATGTGACAGGTGAGTTTTGGATAGATACAGCCTCTCTCATTCTATGATACTGTGACAGTTGAGTGTTTTTTACATACTGCGTCTCTCATTCGCTGACACGATGTGACAGGTGAGTGTAGGATAGATACTGACTCTCTCATTCTCTGATACTCAGTGACAGGTGAGTGTTGGAGAGATACTGCCTCTCTCATTCGCTGACACTATGTGACAGGTGAGTGTTTGATTGATACTGCCTCTTTCATTCTCTGACACGACGTGACATGTGAGTGTTGGATAGATACAGCCTCTCTCATTCTCTGACACTATGTGACAGGTGAGCGTTTGATTGATACTGCCTCAAACATACTGCATCTGTCATTCTCTGATACCATGTGACAGGTGAGTGTAGGATCGATACTGCCTCTTTCATTCGCTGATATTATGTGACAGGTGAGCGTTGGATAGATACTGCCAACTCATTCTCTGACACTCTGTGACAGTTGAGTGCAGGATAGCTGCTGCCTCTCACATTCTCTGACACTATGTGACAGGTGAGTGTAGGATAGACACTGACTCTCTCATTCTCTGATACTCAGTGACAGGTGAGTGTTGGAGAGATACTGCCTCTCTCATTCGCTAACACTATGTGACAGGTGAGTGTAGGATAGATACTGCCTCTTTCATTCTCTGACACTATGTGACAGGTGAGTGTTTTTTACATACTGCGTCTCTCATTCGCTGACACGATGTGACAGGTGAGTGTAGGATAGATACTGACTCTCTCATTCTCTGATACTCAGTGACAGGTGAGTGTTGGAGAGATACTGCCTCTCTCATTCGCTGACACTATGTGACAGGTGAGTGTTTGATTGATACTGCCTCTTTCATTCTCTGACACGACGTGACAGGTGAGTGTTGGATAGATACAGCCTCTCTCATTCTCTGACACTATGTGACAGGTGAGCGTTTGATTGATACTGCCTCATTCATTCTCTGACACGATGTGACAGGTGAGTGTTGGATAGATACAGCCTCTCTCATTCTCTGATGCTGTGATTGTTGAGTGTTGGAAACATACTGCCTCTGTCATTCTCTGAAACTGTCTGACATGTGAGTGTTGGATAGATACTGCCTCTCTCATTCTCTGACAATATGTGACAGGTGAGTGCAGAATAGATACTGCCTCTCTCATACTCTGACACTAGGTGTCATGTGAGTGGAGGATAGATACTGCCTCTCTCATTCTCTGATGCAATGTGACAGGTGAGTGTAGGATAGATGCTGCCTCTCACATTCTCTGACATTATGTGACAGGTGAGTGTAGGATAGATTCTGCCTCTTTCATTCTCTGACACTATGTGACAGGTGAGTGTATTTTAGATACTGCGTCTCTCATTCTCTGACACGATGTGACAGGTGAGTGTAGGATAGATACTGACTCTCTCAGTCTCTGATACTCAGTGACAGATGAGTGTTGGAGAGATACTGCCTCTCTCATTCGCTGATACTATGTGACAGGTGAGTGTAGAATAGATACTGCCTATCTCATTCTCTGAAACTATGTGACAGGTGAGTGCAGAATTGATACTGCCTCTCTCATTCTCTGATAAAATGTGACAGGTGAGTGTTGGATAGATACTGCCAACTCATTCTCTGACAGTATGTGACAGGTGAGTGTAGGATAGCTGATGCCTCTCACATTCTCTGACACTATGTGACAGGTGAGTGTAGGTTAGATACTGACTCTCTCATTCTCTGATACTCAGTGACAGGTGAGTGTTGGAGAGATAATGAGATAATGCCTCTCTCATTCGCTGACACTATGTGACAGGTGAGTGTAGGATAGATACTGCCTCTCTCATTCTCTCACAATATGTGACAGTTGAGTGTAGGATAGATACTGCCTCTCTCATTCTCTGACACTATGTAACAGGTGATTGTAGAATAGATACTGCCTCTCTCATTCTCTGACACGATGTGACAGGTGAGCGTTTGATTGATACTGCCTCTTACATTCTCTGACACGATGTGACAGGTGAGTGTTGGATAGATACAGCCTCTCTCATTCTCTGACACTATGTGACAGGTGAGCGTTTGATTGATACTGCCTCTTTCATTCTCTGACACGATGTGACAGGTGAGTGTTGGATAGATACAGCCTCTCTCATTCTCTGATGCTGTGATTTTTGAGTGTTGGAAACATACTGCCTCTGTCATTCTCTGAAACTGTCTGACATGTGAGTGTTGGATAGATACTGCCTCTCTCATTCTCTGACAATATGTGACAGGTGAGTGCAGAATAGATACTGCCTCTCTCATACTCTGACACTAGGTGTCTTGTGAGTGGAGGATAGATACTGCCTCTCTCATTCTCTGATGCAATGTGACAGGTGAGTGTAGGATAGATGCTGCCTCTCACATTCTCTGACACTATGTGACAGGTGAGTGTAGGATAGATACTGCCTCTTTCATTCGCTGATACTATGTGACAGGTGAGTGTAAAATAGATACTGCCTATCTCATTCTCTGACACTATGTGACAGGTGAGTGCAGAATTGATACTGCCTCTCTCATTCTCTGATACAATGTGACAGGTGAGTTTTGGATAGATACTGCCTCTCTCATTCTCTGACACTATGTGACAGGTGAGCGTTTGATTGATACTGCCTCTCTCATTCTCTGACACTATGTGACAGTTGAGTGTAGGATAGCTGCTGCCTCTCACATTCTCTGACACTATGTGACAGGTGAGTGTAGGATAGATACTGACTCTCTCATTCTCTGATATTCAGTGACAAGTGAGTGTTGGAGAGATACTGCCTCTCCCTTTCTCTGACACGATGTGACAGGTGTGTTTTGGATAGATACAGCCTCTCTCATTCTCTGATACTGTGACAGTTGAGTGTTGGAAACATACTGCATCTGTCATTCTCTGATACTATGTGACAGGTGAGTGTAGGATCGATACTGCCTCTCTCATTCGCTGATATTATGTGACAGGTGAGCGTTGGATAGATACTGCCAACTCATTCTCTGACATTATGTGACAGGTGAGTGCAGGATA
Organism: Pristiophorus japonicus; assembly: GCF_044704955.1. NCBI lineage: Eukaryota > Metazoa > Chordata > Chondrichthyes > Pristiophoridae > Pristiophorus > Pristiophorus japonicus. The sequence continues at coordinate 23,009,847 of NC_092003.1, forward strand.
GCTGCTGCCTCTCACATTCTCTGACACGATGTGACAGGTGAGTGTATGATAGATACTTACTCTCTCATTCTCTGATATTCAGTGACAAGTGAGTGTTGGAGGGATACTGCCTCTCTCATTCTCTGACACTATGTGACAGGTGAGCGTTTGATTGATACTGCCTCTCTCATTCTCTGACACTATGTGACAGGTGAGTGTTTTTTAGATACTGCATCTCTCATTCTCTGACACGATGTGACAGGTGAGCGTTGGATAGATACTGCCAACTCATTTTCTGACACTATGTGACAGTTGAGTGTTGGATAGCTGCTGCCTCTCACATTCTCTGACACTATGTGACAGGTGAGTGTAGGATAGACACTGACTCTCTCATACTCTGATACTCAATGACAGGTGAGTGTTGGAGAGATACTGCCTCTCTAATTCGCTGATACTATGTGGCAGGTGAGTGTAGAATAGATACTGCCTCTCTCATTCTCAGACACGATGTGACAGGTGAGCGTTTGATTGATACTGCCTCTCTCATTCTCTGACACGATGTGACAGGTGAGTGTTGGATAGATACAGCCTCTCTCATTCTCTGATGCTGTGATTGTTGAGTGTTGGAAACATGCTGCCTCTGTCATTCTCTGAAACTGTCTGACATGTGAGTGTTGGATAGATACTGCCTCTCTCATTCTCTGACACTATGTGATAGGTGAGTGCAGAATAGATACTGCCTCTCTCATACACTGACACTAGGTGTCATGTGAGTGGAGGATAGATACTGCCTCTCTCATTCTCTGATACAATGTGACAGGTGAGTGTAGGATAGATGCTGCCTCTCACATTTTCTGACACTATGTGACAGGTGAGTGTAGGATAGATACTGCCTCTTTCATTTTCTGACACTATGTGACAGGTGAGTGTTTTTTAGATACTGCGTCGCTCATTCTCTGGCACGATGTGACAGGTGAGTTTAGGATAGATACTGACTCTCTCAGTCTCTAATACTCAGTGACAGGTGTGTGTTGGAGAGATACTGCCTCTCTCATTCGCTGATACTATGTGACAGGTGAGTGTAGAATAGATACTGCCTATCTCATTCTCTGACACTATGTGACAGGTGAGTGCAGAATTGATACTGTCTCTCTCATTCTCTGATACAATGTGACAGGTGAGTGTTGGATAGATACTGCCTCTCTCATTCTCTGACACTATGTGACAGGTGAGCGTTTGATTGATACTGCCTCTCTCATTCTCTGACACTATGTGACAGTTGAGTGTCGGATAGCTGCTGCCTCTCACATTCTCTGACACTATGTGACAGGTGAGTGTAGGATAGATACTGACTCTCTCATTCTCTGATACTCAGTGACAAGTGAGTGTTGGAGAGATACTGCCTCTCTCATTCTCTGACACGATGTGACAGGTGAGTTTTGGATAGATACAGCCTCTCTCATTCTCTGATACTGTGACAGTTGAGTGTTGGAAACATACTGCATCTGTCATTCTCTGATACTGTGTGACAGGTGAGTGTAGGATCGATACTGCCTCTCTCACTCGCTGATATTATGTGACAGGTGAGCGTTGGATAGATACTGCCAACTCATTCTCTGAAACTATGTGACAGGTGAGAGTAGGATAGCTGCTGCCTCTCACATTCTCTGACACTATGTGACAGGTGAGTGCAGGATAGATACTGACTCTCTCATTCTCTGATACTCAGTGACAGGTGAGTGTTGGAGAGATAATGAGATAATGCCTCTCTCATTCGCTGACACTATGTGACAGGTGAATGTAGGATAGATGCTGCCTCTCTCATTCTCTGACACTATATGACAGGTGAGTGTAGGATAGATACTGCCTCTCTCATTCTCTGACAATATGTGACAGATGAATGTAGGATAGATACTGCCTCTCTCATTCCCTGACTCCATGTGTCAGGTGGGTGTTGGATAGATACTGCATCTCTCATGACCGGACACAAAGTGACAGGTGAGTGTTGGATAGATACAGCCTCTCTCATTCTTTGACACTGTGACAGTTGAGTGCAGGATAGATACTGCCTCTCTCATTCTCTGATACTCATTGACAGGTGAGGGTTGGAGCGATACTGCTTCTCCCTTTCGCTGACACTATGTGATAGGTGAGTGCAGGATAGATACTGCCTCTCTCATTTTCTGACACTATGTGACAGATGAGTGTTGGATAGATACTGCCTCTCTCATTCTCTGACACTATTTGACAGGTGAGTGTAGGATAGATAATGACTCTCTCATTCTCTGACACAATGTAACAGGTGAGTGTTGGGTAAATACTGCTTCTCTCATTCTCTGACACTATGTGACAGGTGAGTGTTGGATAGATCCTGCCACTCACATTCTCTGACACTATGTGACACGTGAGTGTTGGATAGATAATGCTTCTCTCATTCTCTGACACTATGTGATAGGTGAGTGTAGGGTAGATGCTGCCTCTCTCATTCTGTGACACTATGTGACAGGTGAGTGTAGGATAGATAGAGCCTCTCTCTTTCTCTGACAATATGTGACAGGTGAGTGTTGGATAGATACTGCCTCTCTCATTCTCTGACACTCTGTGATAGGTGAGTGTAGGGTAGATGCTGCCTCTCTCATTCTCTGACACTATGTGACAGGTGAGTGTAGGATAGATAGAGCCTCTCTCATTCTCAGACAATATGTGACAGGTGAGTGTTGGACACATACAGCCTCTCTCATTCTCTGACACTGTGACAGTTGAGTGCAGGATAGATACTGCCTCTCTCATTCTCTCACACTCTGTGACAGGTGAGTTTAGGATAGATACTGTCTCTCTAATTCACTGACAACATGTGACAGGTGAGTGTTGGATAGATACAGCCTCTCTCATTCTCTGACACTGTGACAGTTGAGTGCAGGATAGATACTGCCTCTCTCATTCTCTGATACTCATTGACAGGTGAGTGTTGGAGAGATACTGCCTCTCTCATTCTCTGACACTATTTGACAGGTGAGTGTAGGATAGATACTGACTCTCTCATTCTCAGACAAAATGTGACAGTTGAGTGTACGATTGATACTGCCTCTCTCATTCTCTGACACAATGTAACAGGTGATTGTAGGATAGATCCTGCCACTGACATTCTCTGACACTATGTGACAGGTGAGTGTTGGGTAAATACTGCTTCTCTCATTCTCTGACACTATGTGACAGCTGAGTGTTGGATAGATCCTGCCACTCACATTCTCTGACACTATGTGACACGTGAGTGTTGGATAGATAATGCTTTTCTCATTCTATGACACTATGTGATCGGTGAGTGTAGGGTAGATGCTGCCTCTCTCATTCTGTGACACTATGTGACAGGTGAGTGTAGGATAGATACTGCCTCTCTCATTCGCTGATATTATGTGACAGGTGAGTGTTGGATAGATACTGCCTCTCTCATTCTCTGACACTATGTGATAGATGAGTGTAGGGTAGATGCTGCCTCTCTCATTCTCTGACACTATGTGACAGGTGAGTGTAGGATAGATACTGCCTCTCTCATTCGCTGGTATTATGTGACAGGTGAGTGTTGGATAGATACTGCTTCTCTCATTCTCAGACACTATGTGATAGGTGAGTGTAGGGTAGATGCTGCCTCTCTCATTCTATGACACTATGTGACAGGTGAGTGTAGGTTAGGTACTGCCTCTCTCATTCTCTGACAATATGTGACAGGTGAGTGTAGGATAGATAGTGCCTCTCTCATTCTCTGACACTATGTGACAGGCGAGTGTTGGAGAGATACTGCCTCTCTCATTCGCTGACACTATGTAACAGGTGTGTGTAGGATAGATACTGCCACTCTCATTCTCTGACACTATGTGACAGGTGAGTGTTGGATAGATACTGCCTCTCTCATTCTCTGACACGATGTGACAGGTGAGTGTTGGATAGATACAGCCTATCTCATTCTCTGACACTGTGACAGTTGAGTGTTGGATACATACTGCCTCTGTCATTCTTTGATACTGTGTGACATGTGAGTGTTGGATAGATACTGCTTCTCTCATTCTCTGACACTATGTGATAGGTGAGTGTTGGAGAGATACTGCCTCTCTCATTCGCTGACACTATGTGACAGGTGAGTGTGGGATAGATACTGCCTCTCTCAATCTCTGACACTATGTGACAGGTGAGTGTAGGATAGATCTGCTTCTCTCATTCTCTGACAATATGTGACAGGTGAGTGTCGGAGAGATACTGCCTCTCTCATTCTCTGATACTATGTTACAGGCGAGTGTTGGAGAGATACCGCCTCTCTCATTTACTCACACTATGTAACAGGTGAGTGTGGGATCGATACTGCCACTCTCATTCTCTGACACTAAGTGACAGGTGAGTGTTGGATCGATACTGCTTCTCTCATTCTCTGACACTATGTGACAGGTGAGTGCAGGATCGATGCTGCCTCTCTCATTCTCTGACACTAAATGACAGGTGAGTGTTGGATTGATTCTGCGTTTCTCTTTCTCTGACACGATGTGACAGGTGAGTGTTGGATAGATACAGCCTCCCTCATTCTCTGACACTGTGACAGTTGAGTGTTGGATACATACTGCCTCTCTCATTCATTGATACTGTGTGACAGATGAGTGTGAGATAGATACTGCCTCTCTCATTCTCTGATACTATGTGACAGGTGAGTGCTGGATTGATACTGCCTCTCTCATTCTCAGAAACTATATGACAGGAGAGTGTAGGATAGATACTGCCTCTCTAATTCTCTGACACTGTGACAGTTGAGTGTCGGATAGATACTGCCTAGACCATTCTCTGATACGAAGTGACAGGAGAGTGTTGGAGAGATACTGCCTCTCTCATTCGCTGACACTATGTGACAGGAGAGTGTTGGATAGATACTGCCTCTCTCAATCTCTGACACTATGTGACAGGTGAGTGTAGGATAGATACTGCCTCTCTCATTCTCTGACAATATGTGACAGGTGAGTGTAGGATAGAAATTGCCCCTCTCATTCTCTGACACGATGTTACAGGCGAGTGTTGGGGAGATACTGCCTCTCTCATTCGCTCACACTATGTAACAGGTGAGTGTGGGATCGACACTGCCACTCTCATTCTCTGACACTATGTGACAGGTGAGTGTTGGATAGATACTGCCTCTCTCATTCTCTGAATTTATGTGACAGGCGAGTGCAGGATAGATGCTGCCTCTCTCATTCTCTGACACTATGTGACAGGTGAGTGTAGGATATACTGCCTCCCTCATTCTCTGACAATATGTGACAGGTGAGTGTTGGATAGATGCTGCCTCTCTCATTCTCTGACACTATGTGACAGGTGAGTGTTGGATAGATACTGCCTCTCTCATTCTCTGACACTATGTGACAGGTGAGTGTTGGATAGTTGCTTCCATTCTCATTCTCTGACACTATGTGACAGATGGGTGTTGGATAGATACTGCATCTCTCAATCTCTGACAATATGTGACATGTGAGTGTCGGATAGATAGTGCCTCTCTCATTCTCTGATACGATGTGACAGGTGAGTGTTGGATAGATACTGTCTCTCTCATTCTCTGACTCCATGTGACAGGTGAATGTTGGATAGATACTGCCTCTCTCATTCTCTGACACTATGTGACAGGTGAGTATTGGATAGATACTGTTTCTCTCATTCTCTGACACTATGCGACAGGTGAGTGTTGGATAGTTGCTTCCATTCTCATTCTCTGACACTATGTGACAGGTGGGTGTTGGATCGATACTGCATCTCTCATTCCCGGATACCAAGTGACAGGTGAGTGTTGGATACATACAGCCTCTCTCATTCTCTGAGTCTGTGACAGTTGAGTGTTGGATACATACTGCCTCTGTCATTCTCTGAAACTGTGTGACAGGTGAGTGTTGGATAGAGACTGCCTCTCTCATTCTCTGACACTATGTGACAGGTGAGTGTTGGATTGATAATGCCTCTCTCATTCTCTGAAACTATGTGACAGGTGAATGTTGGATAGATGATGCCTCTCTCATTCTCTGACCCTATGTGACAGGTGAGTGTTGGATTGATACTGCTTCTCTCAATCTCTGACACTATCTGACATGTGAGTGTAAGATAGATAGTGCCTCTCTCATTCTGTGATACGATGTGACAGGTGAGTGTTGGATAGATACTGTCTCTCTCATTCTCTGACTCCATGTGACAGGTGAATGATGGATAGATACTGCTTCTCTCATTCTCTGACACTATGTGGCAGGTGAGTGTTGGATAGATACTGTCTCGCTCATTCTCTGACACTATGTGACAGGTGAGTATTGGATAAATACTGTTTCTCTCATTCTCTGACACTATGTGACAGGTGAGTGTTGGATAGATACTGCATCTCTCATGACCGGACACAAAGTGACAGGTGAGTGTTGGATAGATACAGCCTCTCTCATTCTTTGACACTGTGACAGTTGAGTGCAGGATAGATACTGCCTCTCTCATTCTCTGATACTCATTGACAGGTGAGGGTTGGAGCGATACTGCTTCTCCCTTTCGCTGACACTATGTGATAGGTGAGTGCAGGATAGATACTGCCTCTCTCATTTTCTGACACTATGTGACAGATGAGTGTTGGATAGATACTGCCTCTCTCATTCTCTGACACTATTTGACAGGTGAGTGTAGGATAGATAATGACTCTCTCATTCTCTGACACAATGTAACAGGTGAGTGTTGGGTAAATACTGCTTCTCTCATTCTCTGACACTATGTGACAGGTGAGTGTTGGATAGATCCTGCCACTCACATTCTCTGACACTATGTGACACGTGAGTGTTGGATAGATAATGCTTCTCTCATTCTCTGACACTATGTGATAGGTGAGTGTAGGGTAGATGCTGCCTCTCTCATTCTGTGACACTATGTGACAGGTGAGTGTAGGATAGATAGAGCCTCTCTCTTTCTCTGACAATATGTGACAGGTGAGTGTTGGATAGATACTGCCTCTCTCATTCTCTGACACTCTGTGATAGGTGAGTGTAGGGTAGATGCTGCCTCTCTCATTCTCTGACACTATGTGACAGGTGAGTGTAGGATAGATAGAGCCTCTCTCATTCTCAGACAATATGTGACAGGTGAGTGTTGGACACATACAGCCTCTCTCATTCTCTGACACTGTGACAGTTGAGTGCAGGATAGATACTGCCTCTCTCATTCTCTCACACTCTGTGACAGGTGAGTTTAGGATAGATACTGTCTCTCTAATTCACTGACAACATGTGACAGGTGAGTGTTGGATAGATACAGCCTCTCTCATTCTCTGACACTGTGACAGTTGAGTGCAGGATAGATACTGCCTCTCTCATTCTCTGATACTCATTGACAGGTGAGTGTTGGAGAGATACTGCCTCTCTCATTCTCTGACACTATTTGACAGGTGAGTGTAGGATAGATACTGACTCTCTCATTCTCAGACAAAATGTGACAGTTGAGTGTACGATTGATACTGCCTCTCTCATTCTCTGACACAATGTAACAGGTGATTGTAGGATAGATCCTGCCACTGACATTCTCTGACACTATGTGACAGGTGAGTGTTGGGTAAATACTGCTTCTCTCATTCTCTGACACTATGTGACAGCTGAGTGTTGGATAGATCCTGCCACTCACATTCTCTGACACTATGTGACACGTGAGTGTTGGATAGATAATGCTTTTCTCATTCTATGACACTATGTGATCGGTGAGTGTAGGGTAGATGCTGCCTCTCTCATTCTGTGACACTATGTGACAGGTGAGTGTAGGATAGATACTGCCTCTCTCATTCGCTGATATTATGTGACAGGTGAGTGTTGGATAGATACTGCCTCTCTCATTCTCTGACACTATGTGATAGATGAGTGTAGGGTAGATGCTGCCTCTCTCATTCTCTGACACTATGTGACAGGTGAGTGTAGGATAGATACTGCCTCTCTCATTCGCTGGTATTATGTGACAGGTGAGTGTTGGATAGATACTGCTTCTCTCATTCTCAGACACTATGTGATAGGTGAGTGTAGGGTAGATGCTGCCTCTCTCATTCTATGACACTATGTGACAGGTGAGTGTAGGTTAGGTACTGCCTCTCTCATTCTCTGACAATATGTGACAGGTGAGTGTAGGATAGATAGTGCCTCTCTCATTCTCTGACACTATGTGACAGGCGAGTGTTGGAGAGATACTGCCTCTCTCATTCGCTGACACTATGTAACAGGTGTGTGTAGGATAGATACTGCCACTCTCATTCTCTGACACTATGTGACAGGTGAGTGTTGGATAGATACTGCCTCTCTCATTCTCTGACACGATGTGACAGGTGAGTGTTGGATAGATACAGCCTATCTCATTCTCTGACACTGTGACAGTTGAGTGTTGGATACATACTGCCTCTGTCATTCTTTGATACTGTGTGACATGTGAGTGTTGGATAGATACTGCTTCTCTCATTCTCTGACACTATGTGATAGGTGAGTGTTGGAGAGATACTGCCTCTCTCATTCGCTGACACTATGTGACAGGTGAGTGTGGGATAGATACTGCCTCTCTCAATCTCTGACACTATGTGACAGGTGAGTGTAGGATAGATCTGCTTCTCTCATTCTCTGACAATATGTGACAGGTGAGTGTCGGAGAGATATTGCCTCTCTCATTCTCTGATACTATGTTACAGGCGAGTGTTGGAGAGATACCGCCTCTCTCATTTACTCACACTATGTAACAGGTGAGTGTGGGATCGATACTGCCACTCTCATTCTCTGACACTAAGTGACAGGTGAGTGTTGGATCGATACTGCTTCTCTCATTCTCTGACACTATGTGACAGGTGAGTGCAGGATCGATGCTGCCTCTCTCATTCTCTGACACTAAATGACAGGTGAGTGTTGGATTGATTCTGCGTTTCTCTTTCTCTGACACGATGTGACAGGTGAGTGTTGGATAGATACAGCCTCCCTCATTCTCTGACACTGTGACAGTTGAGTGTTGGATACATACTGCCTCTCTCATTCATTGATACTGTGTGACAGATGAGTGTGAGATAGATACTGCCTCTCTCATTCTCTGATACTATGTGACAGGTGAGTGCTGGATTGATACTGCCTCTCTCATTCTCAGAAACTATATGACAGGAGAGTGTAGGATAGATACTGCCTCTCTAATTCTCTGACACTGTGACAGTTGAGTGTCGGATAGATACTGCCTAGACCATTCTCTGATACGAAGTGACAGGAGAGTGTTGGAGAGATACTGCCTCTCTCATTCGCTGACACTATTTGACAGGAGAGTGTTGGATAGATACTGCCTCTCTCAATCTCTGACACTATGTGACAGGTGAGTGTAGGATAGATACTGCCTCTCTCATTCTCTGACAATATGTGACAGGTGAGTGTAGGATAGAAATTGCCCCTCTCATTCTCTGACACGATGTTACAGGCGAGTGTTGGGGAGATACTGCCTCTCTCATTCGCTCACACTATGTAACAGGTGAGTGTGGGATCGACACTGCCACTCTCATTCTCTGACACTATGTGACAGGTGAGTGTTGGATAGATACTGCCTCTCTCATTCTCTGAATTTATGTGACAGGCGAGTGCAGGATAGATGCTGCCTCTCTCATTCTCTGACACTATGTGACAGGTGAGTGTAGGATATACTGCCTCCCTCATTCTCTGACAATATGTGACAGGTGAGTGTTGGATAGATGCTGCCTCTCTCATTCTCTGACACTATGTGACAGGTGAGTGTTGGATAGATACTGCCTCTCTCATTCTCTGACACTATGTGACAGGTGAGTGTTGGATAGTTGCTTCCATTCTCATTCTCTGACACTATGTGACAGGTGGGTGTTGGATAGATACTGCATCTCTCAATCTCTGACAATATGTGACATGTGAGTGTCGGATAGATAGTGCCTCTCTCATTCTCTGATACGATGTGACAGGTGAGTGTTGGATAGATACTGTCTCTCTCATTCTCTGACTCCATGTGACAGGTGAATGTTGGATAGATACTGCCTCTCTCATTCTCTGACACTATGTGACAGGTGAGTATTGGATAGATACTGTTTCTCTCATTCTCTGACACTATGTGACAGGTGAGTGTTGGATAGTTGCTTCCATTCTCATTCTCTGACACTATGTGACAGGTGGGTGTTGGATCGATACTGCATCTCTCATTCCCGGATACCAAGTGACAGGTGAGTGTTGGATACATACAGCCTCTCTCATTCTCTGAGTCTGTGACAGTTGAGTGTTGGATACATACTGCCTCTGTCATTCTCTGAAACTGTGTGACAGGTGAGTGTTGGATAGAGACTGCCTCTCTCATTCTCTGACACTATGTGACAGGTGAGTGTTGGATTGATAATGCCGCTCTCATTCTCTGAAACTATGTGACAGGTGAATGTTGGATAGATGATGCCTCTCTCATTCTCTGACCCTATGTGACAGGTGAGTGTTGGATTGATACTGCTTCTCTCAATCTCTGACACTATCTGACATGTGAGTGTAAGATAGATAGTGCCTCTCTCATTCTGTGATACGATGTGACAGGTGAGTGTTGGATAGATACTGTCTCTCTCATTCTCTGACTCCATGTGACAGGTGAATGATGGATAGATACTGCTTCTCTCATTCTCTGACACTATGTGGCAGGTGAGTGTTGGATAGATACTGTCTCGCTCATTCTCTGACACTATGTGACAGGTGAGTATTGGATAAATACTGTTTCTCTCATTCTCTGACACTATGTGACAGGTGAGTGTTGGATAGTTGCTGCCATTCTCATTCTCTGACACTATGTGACAGGTGGGTGTTGGATAGATACTGCATCTCTCAATCTCTGACAATATGTGACATGTGAGTGTCGGATAGATAGTGCCTCTCTCATTCTCTGATACAATGTGACAGGTGAGTGTTGGATAGATACTGTCTCTCTCATTCTCTGACTCCATGTGACAGGTGAATGTTGGATAGATACTGCCTCTCTCATTCTCTGACACGATGTGACAGGTGAGTATTGGATAGATACTGTTTCTCTCATTCTCTGACACTATGTGACAGGTGAGTGTTGGATAGTTGCTGCCATTCTCATTCTCTGACACTATGTGACAGGTGGGTGTTGGATAGATACTGCATCTCTCATTACCGGATACCAAGTGACAGGTTAGTGTTGGATAGATACAGCCTTCTCATTCTCTGAGACTGTGACAGTTGAGTGTTGTATACATACTGCCTCTGTCATTCTCTGAAACTGTGTGACAGGTGAGTGTTGGATAGAGACTGCCTCTCTCATTCTCTGACATGATGTGACAGGTGAGTGCTGGATTGATACTGCCTCTCTCATTCTCTGACACTATGTGACAGGTGAGTGTGGGATAGATACTGCCTCACTCAATCTCTGAAACTATGTGACAGGTGAGTGTAGGATAGATACTGCTTCTCTCATTCTCTGACAATATGTGACAGGTGAGTGTCGGAGAGATACTGCCTCTCTCATTCTCTGATACTATGTTACAGGCGAGTGTTGGAGAGAAACCGCCTCTCTCATTCACTCACACTATGTAACAGGTGAGTGTGGGATCGATACTGCCACTCTCATTCTCTGACACTATGTGACAGGTGAGTGTTGGATCGATACTGCCTCTCTCATTTTCTGACACTATGTGACAGGTGAATGCAGGATCGATGCTGCCTCTCTCATTCTCTGACACTAAATGACAGGTGAGTGTTGGATTGATACTGCGTTTCTCATTCTCTGACACGATGTGACAGGTGAGTGTTGGATAGATACAGCCTCCCTCATTCTCTGACACTGTGACAGTTGAGTGTTGGATACATACTGCCTCTCTCATTCATTGATACTGTGTGACAGATGAATGTGAGATAGATACTGCCTCTCTCAATCTCTGACACTATGTGACAGATGAGTGTAGGATAGATCCTGTCACTGACATTCTCTGACACTATGTGACAGGTGAGTGTTGGGTAAATACTGCTTTTCTCATTCTCTGACACTATGTGACACGTGAGTGTTGGATAGATACTGCCTCTCTCATTCGCTGATATTATGTGACAGGTGAGTGTTGGATAGATACTGCCTCTCTCATTCTCCGACACTATATGATAGGTGAGTGTAGGGTAGATGCTGCCTCTCTCATTCTCTGACACTATGTGACAGGTGAGTGTAGGATAGATAGAGCCTCTCTCATTCTCTGACAATATGTGACAGGTGAGTGTAGGATAGATACTGCCTCTCTCATTCGCTGGTATTATGTGACAGGTGAGTGTTGGATAAATACTGCTTCTCTCATTCTCAGACACTATGTGATAGGTGAGGGTAGGGTAGATGCTGCCTCTCCCATTCTATGACACTATGTGACAGGAGAGTGTAGGTTCGATACTGCCTCTCTCATTCTCTGACAATATGTGACAGGTGAGTGTAGGATAGATAGTGCCTCTCTCATTCTCTGACACTATGTGACAGGCGAGTGTTGGAGAGATACTGCCTCTCTCATTCTCTGACACTGTGACAGTTGAGTGTTGGATACATACTGCCGCTCTCATTCATTGATACTGTGTGACAGATGAGTGTGAGATAGATACTGCCTCTCTCATTCTCTGATACTATGTTACAGGTGAGTGCTGGATTGATACTGCCTCTCTCATTCTCAGAAACTATATGACAGGTGAGTGTAGGATAGATACTGCCTCTCTAATTCTCTGACACTGTGACGGTTGAGTGTCGGATAGATACTGCCGAGACCATTCTCTGATACGAAGTGACAGGTGAGTGTTGGAGAGATACTGCCTCTCTCATTCGCTGACACTATGTGACAGGTGAGTGTTGGATAGATACTGCCTCTCTCAATCTCTGACACTATGTGACAGGTGAGTGTAGGATAGATACTGCCTCTCTCATTCTCTGACAATCTGTGACACGTGAGTGTAGGATAGAAATTGCCACTCTCATTCTCTGACACGATGTTACAGGCGAGTGTTGGGGAGATACTGCCTCTCTCATTCGCTCACACTATGTAACAGGTGAGTGTGGGATCGACACTGCCACTCTCATTCTCTGAATGTATGTGACAGGTGAGTGTAGCATAGATGCTGCCTCTCTCATTCTCTGACACTATGTGACAGGTGAGTGTAGGATAGATACTGCCTCCCTCATTCTCTGACAATATGTGACAGGTGAGTGTTGTATAGATGCTGCCTCTCTCATTCTCTGACCCTATGTGACAGGTGAGTATTGGATAGATACTGTTTCTCTCATTCTCTGACACTATGTGACAGGTGAGTGTTGGATAGTTGCTGCCATTCTCATTCTCTGACACTATGTGACAGGTGGGTGTTGGATAGATACTGCATCTCGCAATCTCTGACAATATGTGACATGTGAGTGTCGGATAGATAGTGCCTCTCTCATTCTCTGATACGATGTGACAGGTGAGTGTTGGATAGATACTGTCTCTCTCATTCTCTGACTCCATGTGACAGGTGAATGTTGGATAGATACTGTTTCTCTCATTCTCTGACACTATGTGACAGGTGAGTGTTGGATAGTTGCTGCCATTCTCATTCTCTGACACTATGTGACAGGTGAGTGTTTGATAGTTGCTGCCATTCTCATTCTCTGACACTATGTGACAGGTGGGTGTTGGATAGATACTGCATCTCTCATTACCGGATACCAAGTGACAGGTTAGTGTTGGATAGTACAGCCTCTCTCATTCTCTGAGACTGTGACAGTTGAGTGTTGGATACATACTGCCTCTGTCATTCTCTGAAACTGTGTGACAGGTGAGTGTTGGATAGAGACTGCCTCTCTCATTCTCTGACATGATGTGACAGGTGAGTGCTGGATTGATACTGCCTCTCTCATTCTCTGACACTATGTGACAGGTGAGTGTGGGATAGATACTGCCTCTCTCAATCTCTGAAACTATGTGACAGGTGAGTGTAGGATAGATACTGCTTCTCTCATTCTCTGACAATATGTGACAGGTGAGTGTCGGAGAGATACTGCCTCTCTCATTCTCTGATACTATGTTACAGGCGAGTGTTGGAGAGATAACGCCTCTCTCATTCACTCACACTATGTAACAGGTGAGTGTGGGATCGATACTGCCACTCTCATTCTCTGACACTATGTGACAGGTGAGTGTTGGATCGATACTGCCTCTCTCATTCTCTGACACTCTGTGACAGGTGAGTGCAGGATCGATGCTGCCTCTCTCATTCTCTGACACTAAATGACAGGTGAGTGTTGGATTGATACTGCGTTTCTCATTCTCTGACACGATGTGACAGGTGAGTGTTGGATAGATACAGCCTCCCTCATTCTCTGACACTGTGACAGTTGAGTGTTGGATACATACTGCCTCTCTCATTCATTGATACTGTGTGACAGATGAATGTGAGATAGATACTGCCTCTCTCATTCTCTGATACTATGTGACAGGTGAGTGCTGAATTGATACTGCCTCTCTCATTCTCAGAAACTATTTGACAGGTGAATGTAGGATAGATACTGCCTCTCTAATTCTCTGACACTGTGACAGTTGAGTGTCGGATAGATACTGCCTAGACCATTCTCTGATACTATGTGACAGGTGAGTGTTGGAGAGATACTGCCTCTCTCATTTGCTGACACTATGTGACAGGTGAGTGTTGGATAGATACTGCCTCTCTCAATCTCTGACACTATGTGACAGGTGAGTGTAGGATAGATACTGCCTCTCTCATTCTCTGACAATATGTGACAGGTGAGTGTAGGATAGGAATTGCCCCTCTCATTCTCTGACACGATGTTGCAGGCGAGTGTTGGGGAGACACTGCCTCTCTCATTCTCTGAATTTATGTGACAGGTGAGCGTAGGATAGATGCTGCCTCTCTCATTACCTGACACTATGTGACAGGTGAGTGTAGGATAGATACTGCCTCCCTCATTCTCTGACAATATGTGACAGGTGAGTGTTGGATAGATGCTGCCTCTCTCATTCTCTGACCCTATGTGACAGGTGAGTATTGGATAAATACTGTTTCTCTCATTCTATGACACTATGTGACAGGTGAGTGTTGGATAGTTGCTGCCATTCTCATTCTCTGACACTATGTGACAGGTGGGTGTTGGATAGATACTGCATCTCTCAATCTCTGACAATATGTGACATGTGAGTGTCGGATAGATAGTGCCTCTCTCATTCTCTGATACGATGTGACAGGTGAGTGTTGGATAGATACTGTCTCTCTCATTCTCTGACTCCATGTGACAGGTGAATGTTGGATAGATACTGCCTCTCTCATTCTCTGACACGATGTGACAGGTGAGTATTGGATAGATACTGTTTCTCTCATTCTCTGACACTATGTGACAGGTGAGTGTTGGATAGTTGCTGCCATTCTCATTCTCTCACACTATGTGACAGGTGGGTGTTGGATAGATACTGCATCTCTCATTACCGGATACCAAGTGACAGGTTAGTGTTGGATAGATACAGCCTTCTCATTCTCTGAGACTGTGACAGTTGAGTGTTGGATACATACTGCCTCTGTCATTCTCTGAAACTGTGTGACAGGTGAGTGTTGGATCGATACTGCCTCTCTCATTCTCTGACACTATGTGACAGGTGAGTGTCGGAGAGATACTGCCTCTCTCATTCTCTGATACTATGTTACAGGCGAGTGTTGGAGAGATACCGCCTCTCTCATTCACTCACACTATGTAACAGGTGAGTGTTGGATAGATACAGCCTCCCTCATTCTCTGACACTGTGACAGTTGAGTGTTGGATACATACTGCCTCTCTCATTCATTGATACTGTGTGACAGATGAATGTGAGATAGATACTGCCTCTCTCATTCTCTGATACTGCCTCTCTCATTCTCAGAAACTATTTGACAGGTGGGTGTAGGATAGATACTGCCTCTCGCATTCTCTGACAATATGTGACAGGTGAGTGTTGGATAGGAATTGCCCCTCTCATTCTCTGACACGATGTTGCAGGCGAGTGTTGGGGAGATACTGCCTCTCTCATTCGCTGACACTATGTGACAGTTGAGTGTCGGATAGATACTGCCTAGACCATTCTCTGATACTATGTGACAGGTGAGTGTTGGAGAGATACTGCCTCTCTCATTCGCTGACACTATGTGACAGGTGAGTGTTGGATAGATACTGCCTCTCTTATTCTCTGATACTATGTGACAGGTGAGTGTTGGAGAGATACTGCCTCTCTCATTCGCTGACACTATGTGACAGGTGAGTGTTGGATAGATACTGCCTCTCTCAATCTCTGACACTATGTGACAGGTGAGTGTAGGATAGATATTGCCTCTCTCATTCTCTGACACTATGTGACAGGTGAGTGTAGGATAGAGACTGCCTCCCTCATTCTCTGACAATATGTGACAGGTGAGTGTTGGATAGTTGCTGCCTCTCTCATTCTCTGACCCTATGTGACAGGTGAGTATTGGATAAATACTGTTTCTCTCATTCTCTGACACTATGTGACAGGTGAGTGTTGGATAGTTGCTGCCATTCTCATTCTCTGACACTATGTGACAGGTGGGTGTTAGATAGATACTGCATCTCTCAATCTCTGACAATATGTGACATGTGAGTGTCGGATAGATAGTGCCTCTCTCATTCTCTGATACGATGTGACAGGTGAGTGTTGGATAGATACTGTCTCTCTCATTCTCTGACTCCATGTGACAGGTGAATGTTGGATAGATACTGCCTCTCTCATTCTCTGACACGATGTGACAGGTGAGTATTGGATAGATACTGTTTCTCTCATTCTCTGACACTATGTGACAGGTGAGTGTTGGATAGTTGCTGCCATTCTCATTCTCTGACACTATGTGACAGGTGGGTGTTGGATAGATACTGCATCTCTCATTACCGGATACCAAGTGACAGGTTAGTGTTGGATAGATACAGCCTTCTCATTCTCTGAGACTGTGACAGTTGAGTGTTGGATACATACTGCCTCTGTTATTCTCTGAAACTGTGTGACAGGTGAGTGTTGGATAGAGACTGCCTCTCTCATTCTCTGACATGATGTGACAGGTGAGTGCTGGATTGATACTGCCTCTCTCATTCTCTGACAATATGTGACAGGTGAGTGTCGGAGAGATACTGCCTCTCTCATTCTCTGATACTATGTTACAGGCGAGTGTTGGAGAGAAACCGCCTCTCTCATTCACTCATACTATGTAACAGGTGAGTGTGGGATCGATACTGCCACTCTCATTCTCTGACACTATGTGACAGGTGAGTGTTGGATCGATACTGCCTCTCTCATTCTCTGACACTATGTGACAGGTGAGTGCAAGATCGATGCTGCCTCTCTCATTCTCTGACACTAAGTGACAGGTGAGTGTTGGATTGATACTGCGTTTCTCATTCTCTGACACGATGTGACAGGTGAGTGTTGGATAGATACAGCCTCCCTCATTCTCTGACACTGTGACAGTTGAGTGTTGGATACATACTGCCTCTCTCATTCATTGATACTGTGTGACAGATGAATGTGAGATAGATACTGCCTCTCTCATTCTCTGACACTATGTGACAGATGAGTGTAGGATAGATCCTGCCACTGACATTCTCTGACACTATGTGACAGGTGAGTGTTGGGTAAATACTGCTTCTCTCATTCTCTGACACTATGTGACACGTGAGTGTTGGATAGATACTGCCTCTCTCATTCGCTGATATTATGTGACAGGTGAGTGTTGGATAGATACTGCCTCTCTCATTCTCTGACACTATGTGATAGGTGAGTGTAGGGTAGATACTGCCTCTCTCAATCTCTGAAACTATGTGACAGGTGAGTGTAGGATAGATACTGCTTCTCTCATTCTCTGACAATATGTGACAGGTGAGTGTCGGAGAGATACTGCCTCGCTCATTCTCTGATACTATGTTACAGGCGAGTGTTGGAGAGATACCGCCTCTCTCATTCACTCACACTATGTGACAGGTGCATGTGGGATCGATACTGCCACTCTCATTCTCTGACACTATGTGACAGGTGAGTGTTGGATCGATACTGCCTCTCTCATTCTCTGACACTATGTGACAGGTGAGTGCAGGATCGATGCTGCCTCTCTCATTCTCTGACACTAAATGACAGGTGAGTGTTGGATTGATACTGCGTTTCTCATTCTCTGACACGATGTGACAGGTGAGTGTTGGATAGATACAGCCTCCCTCATTCTCTGACACTGTGACAGTTGAGTGTTGGATACATACTGCCTCTCTCATTCATTGATACTGTGTGACAGATCAGTGTGAGATAGATACTGCCTCTCTCATTCTCTGATAATATGTGACAGGTGAGTGCTGGATTGATACTGCCTCTCTCATTCTCAGAAACTATTTGACAGGTCAGTGTAGGATAGATACTGCCTCTCTAATTCTCTGACACTGTGACAGTTGAGTGTCGGATAGATACTGCCTAGACCATTCTCTGATACGAAGTGACAGGTGAGTGTTGGAGAGATACTGCCTCTCTCATTCGCTGACACTATGTGACAGGTGAGTGTTGGATAGATACTGCCTCTCTCAATCTCTGACACTATGTGACAGGTGAGTGTAGGATAGATACTGCCTCTCTCATTCTCTGACAATATGTGACAGGTGGGTGTAGGATAGAAATTGCCCCTCTCATTCTCTGACACGATGTTACAGGCGAGTGTTGGGGAGATACTGCCTCTCTCATTCGCTCACACAATGTAACAGGTGAGTGTGGGATCGACACTGCCACTCTCATGCTCTGACACTATGTGACAGGTGAGTGTTGGATAGATACTGCCTCTCTCATTCTCTGAATTTATGTGACAGGTGAATGTTGGATAGATACTGCCTTTCTCATTCTCTGACACTATGTGACAGGTGAGTATTGGATAGATACTGTTTCTCTCATTCACTGACACTATGTGACAGGTGAGTGTTGGATAGTTGCTGCCATTCTCATTCTCTGACACTATGTGACAGGTGGGTGTTGTATCGATACTGCATCTCTCATTCCCGGATACCAAGTGACAGGTGAGTGTTGGATACATACAGCCTCTCTCATTCTCTGAGTCTGTGACAGTTGAGTGTTGGATACATACTGCCTCTGTCATTCTCTGAAACTGTGTGACAGGTGAGTGTTGGATAGAGACTGCCTCTCTCATTCTCTGACACTATGTGACAGGTGAGTGTTGGATAGATACTGTCTCGCTCATTCTCTGACACTATGTGACAGGTGAGTGTTTGATAGTTGCTGCCATTCTCATTCTCTGACACTACGTGACAAGTGGGTGTTGGATAGATACTGCATCTCTCATTACCGGATACCAAGTGGCAGGTTAGTGTTGGATAGATACAGCCTCTCTCATTCTCTGAGACTGTGACAGTTGAGTGTTGGATACATACTGCCTCTGTCATTCTCTGAAACTGTGTGACAGGTGAGTGTTGGATAGAGACTGCCTCTCTCATTCTCTGACACGATGTGACAGGTGAGTGCTGGATTGATACTGCCTCTCTCATTCTCTGACACTATGTGACAGATGAGTGTTCGATAGATACTGCCTCTCTCATTCTCTGACACTATTTTACAGGTGAGTGTAGGATAGATACTGACTCTCTCATTCTCTGACAGTATGTGACAGTTGAGTGTACGATAGATACTGCCTCTCTCATTCTCTGACACAATGTAACAGGTGATTGTAGGATAGATCCTGCCACTGACATTCTCTGACACGATGTGACAGGTGAGTGTTGGGTAAATACTGCTTCTCTCATTCTCTGACACTATGTGACAGTTGAGTGTTGGATAGATCCTGCCACTCACATTCTCTGACACTATGTGACACGTGAGTGTTGGAGATATACTGCCTCTCTCATGCGCTGACACTATGTGACAGGTGAGTGTAGGATAGATACTGCCTCTCTCATTCTCTCACAATATGTGACAGTTGAGTGTAGGATAGATACTGCCTCTCTCATTCTCTGACACTATGTAACAGGTGATTTTAGGATAGATACTGCCTCTCTCATTCTCTGACACTATGTGACAGGTGAGCGTTTGATTGATACTGCCTCTCTCATTCTCTGACACGATGTGACAGGTGAGTGTTGGATAGATACAGCTTCTCTCATTCTCTGATGTTGTGATTGTTGAGTGTTGGAAACATACTGCCTCTGCCATTCTCTGAAACTGTGTGACAGGTGAGTGTTGGATAGATACTGCCTCTCTCATTCTCTGACACTATGTAACAGGTGATTGTAGAATAGATACTGCCTCTCTCATTCTCTGACACGATGTGACAGGTGAGCGTTTGATTGATACTGCCTCTCTCATTCTCTGACACGATGTGACAGGTGAGTGTTGAATAGATACAGCCTCTCTCTTTCTCTGATGCTGTGTTTGTTGAGTGTTGGAAACATACTGCCTCTGTCATTCTCTGAAACTGTCTGATATGTGAGTGTTGGACAGATACTGCCTCTCTCATTCTCTGGCACAATGTGATAGGTGAGTGCAGAATAGATACTGCCTCTCTCATACTCTGAAACTAGGTGTCATGTGAGTGGAGGATAGATACTGCCACTCTCATTCTCTGATACAATGTGACAGGTGAGTGTAGGATAGATGCTGCCTCTCACATTCACTGACACTATGTGACAGGTGAGTGTAGGATAGATACTGACTCTCTCAGTCTCTGACACTATGTGACAGGTGAGTGTTTTTTAGATACTGCGTCGCTCATTCTCTGACACGATGTGACAGGTGAGTGTAGGATAGATAATGACTCTCTCAGTCTCTGATACTCAGTGACAGGTGAGTGTTGGAGAGATACTGCCTCTCTCATTCGCTGATACTATGTGAAAGGTGAGTGTAGAATAGATACTGCCTATCTCATTCTCTGACGCTATGTGACAGGTGAGTGTTTTTTAGATACTGCGTCGCTCATTCTCTGACACGATGTGACAGGTGAGTTTAGGATAGATAATGACTCTCATTCTCTGACACTATGTGACAGGTGAGTGTTGGAGAGATACTGCCTCTCTCATTCTCTGACACTATGTGACAGGTGAGCGTTTGATTGATACTGCCTCTTTCATTCTCTGACACGATGTGACAGGTGAGTGTTGGATAGATACAGCCTCTCTCATTCTCTGACACTATGTGACAGGTGAGCGTTTGATTGATACTGCCTCCTTCATTCTCTGACACGATGTGACAGGTGAGTGTTGGATAGATACAGCCTCTCTCATTCTCTGATGCTGTGATTGTTGAGTGTTGGAAACATACTGCCTCTGTCATTCTCTGAAACTGTCTGACATGTGAACGTTGGATAGATACTGCCTCTCTCATTCTCTGACAATATGTGACAGGTGAGTGCAGAATAGATACTGCCTCTCTCATACTCTGACACTAGGTGTCATGTGAGTGGAGGATAGATACTGCCTCTCTCATTCTCTGATGCAATGTGACAGGTGAGTGTAGGATAGATGCTGCCTCTCACATTCTCTGACACTATGTGACAGGTGAGTGTAGGATAGATACTGCCTCTTTCATTCTCTGACACTATGTGACAGGTGAGTGTAGGATAGATACTGACTCTCTCAGTCTCTGATACTCAGTGACAGATGAGTGTTGGAGAGATACTGCCTCTCTCATTCTCTGACATATGTAACAGATGATTTTAGGATAGATACTGCCTCTCTCATTCTCTGACACGATGTGACAGGTGAGTGTAGGATAGATACTGCCTCTTTCATTCTCTGAAACTATGTGACAGGTGAGTGTTTTTTAGATACTGTGTCGCTCATTCTCTGACACGATGTGACAGGTGAGTGTTGGAGAGATACTGCCTCTCTCATTCGCTGATACTATGTGACAGGTGAGTGTAGAATAGATACTGCCTATCTCATTCTCTGATACAATGTGACAGGTGAGTGTTGGATAGATACTGCCTCTCTCATTCTCTGACACTATGTGACAGGTGAGCGTTTGATTGATACTGCCTCTCTCATTCTCTGACACTGTGTGACAGTTGAGTGTAGGATAGCTGCTGCCTCTCACATTCTCTGACACTATGTGCCAGGTGAGTGTAGGATAGATACTGACTCTCTCATTCTCTGATACTCAGTGACAAGTGAGTGTTGGAGAGATACTGCCGCATCATTCTCTGACACGATGTGACAGGTGTGTTTTGGATAGATACAGCCTCTCTCATTCTCTGATACTGTGACACTTGAGTGTTGGAAACATACTGCATCTGTCATTCGCTGATATTATGTGACAGGTGAGCGTTGGATAGACACTGCCAACTCATTCTCTGACACTATGTGACAGGTGAGTGTAGGATAGCTGCTGCCTCTCACATTCTCTGACACTATGTGACAGGTGAGTGTATGATAGATACTGACTCTCTCATTCTCTGATACTCAGTGACAGGTGAGTGTTGGAGAGATAATGAGATAATGCCTCTCTCATTCGCTGACACTATGTGACAGGTGAGTGTAGGAGAGATACTGCCTCTCTCATTCTCTCACAATATGTGACAGTTGAGTGTAGGATAGATACTGCCTCTCTCATTCTCTGACACTATGTGACAGGTGAGCGTTTGATTGATACTGCCTCTTTCATTCTCTGACACGATGTGACAGGTGAGTGTTGGATAAATACAGCCTCTCTCATTCGCTGACATTATGTGACATGTGAGCGTTTGATTGATACTGCCTCTTTCATTCTCTGACACGATGTGACAGGTGAGTGTTGGATAGATACAGCCTCTCTCATTCTCTGATGCTGTGATTGTTGAGTGTTGGAAACATACTGCCTCTGTCATTCTCTGAAACTGTCTGACATGTGAGTGTTGGATAGATACTGCCTCTCTCATTCTCTGACAATATGTGACAGGTGAGTGCAGAATAGATACTGCCTCTCTCATACTCTGACACTAGGTTTCATGTGAGTGGAGGATAGATACTGCCTCTCTCATTCACTGATGCAATGTGACAGGTGAGTGTAGGATAGATACTGCCTCTCTCATTCTCTGACACTATGTGACAGGTGAGCGTTTGATTGATACTGCCTCTCTCATTCGCTGATATTATGTGACAAGTGAGTGTTGGAGAGATACTGCCTCTCTCATTCTCTGACACGGTGTGACAGGTGAGTGTAGGATAGATACTGACTCTCTCATTCTCTGATACTCAGTGACAAGTGAGTGTTGGAGAGATACTGCCTCTCTCATTCTCTGACACGATGTGACAGGTGAGTTTTGGATAGATACAGCCTCTCTCATTCTATGATACTGTGACAGTTGAGTGTTGAAAACATACTGCATCTGTCATTCTCTGATACCATGTGACAGGTGAGTGTAGGATCGATACTGCCTCTTTCATTCGCTGATATTATGTGACAGGTGAGCGTTGGATAGATACTGCCAACTCATTCTCTGACACTATGTGACAGTTGAGTGCAGGATAGCTGCTGCCTCTCACATTCTCTGACACTATGTGACAGGTGAGTGTAGGATAGACACTGACTCTCTCATTCTCTGATACTCAGTGACAGGTGAGTGTTGGAGAGATACTGCCTCTCTCATTCGCTAACACTATGTGACAGGTGAGTTTAGGATAGATACTGCCTCTTTCATTCTCTGACACTATGTGACAGGTGAGTGTTTTTTACATACTGCGTCTCTCATTCGCTGACACGATGTGACAGGTGAGTGTAGGATAGATACTGACTCTCTCATTCTCTGATACTCAGTGACAGGTGAGTGTTGGAGAGATACTGCCTCTCTCATTCGCTGACACTATGTGACAGGTGAGTGTTTGATTGATACTGCCTCTTTCATTCTCTGACACGACGTGACAGGTGAGTGTTGGATAGATACAGCCTCTCTCATTCTCTGACACTATGTGACAGGTGAGCTTTTGATTGATACTGCCTCATTCATTCTCTGACACGATGTGACAGGTGAGTGTTGGATAGATTCAGCCTCTCTCATTCTCTGATGCTGTGATTGTTGAGTGTTGGAAACATACTGCCTCTGTCATTCTCTGAAACTGTCTGACATGTGAGTGTTGGATAGATACTGCCTCTCTCATTCTCTGACAATATGTGACAGGTGAGTGCAGAATAGATACTGCCTCTCTCATACTCTGACACTAGGTGTCATGTGAGTGGAGGATAGATACTGCCTCTCTCATTCTCTGATGCAATGTGACAGGTGAGTGTAGGATAGATGCTGCCTCTCACATTCTCTGACACTATGTGACAGGTGAGTGTAGGATAGATTCTGCCTCTTTCATTCTCTGACACTATGTGACAGGTGAGTGTATTTTAGATACTGCGTCTCTCATTCTCTGACACGATGTGACAGGTGAGTGTAGGATAGATACTGACTCTCTTAGTCTCTGATACTCAGTGACAGATGAGTGTTGGAGAGATACTGCCTCTCTCATTCGCTGATACTATGTGACAGGTGAGTGCAGAATAGATACTGCCTATCTCATTCTCTGAAACTATGTGACAGGTGAGTGCAGAATTGATACTGCCTCTCTCATTCTCTGATAAAATGTGACAGGTGAGTGTTGGATAGATACTGCCAACTCATTCTCTGACAGTATGTGACAGGTGAGTGTAGGATAGCTGATGCCTCTCACATTCTCTGACACTATGTGACAGGTGAGTGTAGGATAGATACTGACTCTCTCATTCTCTGATACTCAGTGACAGGTGAGTGTTGGAGAGATAATGAGATAATGCCTCTCTCATTCGCTGACACTATGTGACAGGTGAGTGTAGGATAGATACTGCCTCTCATTCTCTCACAATATGTGACAGTTGAGTGTAGGATAGATACTGCCTCTCTCATTCTCTGACACTATGTAACAGGTGATTGTAGAATAGATACTGCCTCTCTCATTCTCTGACACGATGTGACAGGTGAGCGTTTGATTGATACTGCCTCTTACATTCTCTGACACGATGTGACAGGTGAGTGTTGGATAGATACAGCCTCTCTCATTCTCTGACACTATGTGACAGGTGAGCGTTTGATTGATACTGCCTCTTTCATTCTCTGACACGATGTGACATGTGAGTGTTGGATAGATACAGCCTCTCTCATTCTCTGATGCTGTGATTGTTGAGTGTTGGAAACATACTGCCTCTGTCATTCTCTGAAACTGTCTGACATGTGAGTGTTGGATAGATACTGCCTCTCTCATTCTCTGACAATATGTGACAGGTGAGTGCAGAATAGATACTGCCTCTCTCATACTCTGACACTAGGTGTCTTGTGAGTGGAGGATAGATACTGCCTCTCTCATTCTCTGATGCAATGTGACAGGTGAGTGTAGGATAGATGCTGCCTCTCACATTCTCTAACACTATGTGACAGGTGAGTGTAGGATAGATACTGCCTCTTTCATTCGCTGATACTATGTGACAGGTGAGTGTAAAATAGATACTGCCTATTTCATTCTCTGACACTATGTGACAGGTGAGTGCAGAATTGATACTGCCTCTCTCATTCTCTGATACAATGTGACAGGTGAGTTTTGGATAGATACTGCCTCTCTCATTCTCTGACACTATGTGACAGGTGAGCGTTTGATTGATACTGCCTCTCTCATTCTCTGACACTATGTGACAGTTGAGTGTAGGATAGCTGCTGACTCTCACATTCTCTGACACTATGTGACAGGTGAGTGTAGGATAGATACTGACTCTCTCATTCTCTGATATTCAGTGACAAGTGAGTGTTGGAGAGATACTGCCTCTCCCTTTCTCTGACACGATGTGACAGGTGTGTTTTGGATAGATACAGCCTCTCTCATTCTCTGATACTGTGACAGTTGAGTGTTGGAAACATACTGCATCTGTCATTCTCTGATACTATGTGACAGGTGAGTGTAGGATCGATACTGCCTCTCTCATTCGCTGATATTATGTGACAGGTGAGCGTTGGATTGATACTGCCAACTCATTCTCTGACATTATGTGACAGGTGAGTGCAGGATAGCTGCTGCCTCTCACATTCTCTGACACTATGTGACAGGTGAGTGTATGATAGATACTGACTCTCTCATTCTCTGATATTCAGTGACAAGTGAGTGTTGGAGAGATACTGCCTCTCTCATTCTCTGACACTATGTGACAGGTGAGCGTTTGATTGATACTGCCTCTCTCATTCTCTGACACTATGTGACAGGTGAGTGTTTTTTAGATACTGCATCTCTCATTCTCTGACACGATGTGACAGGTGAGTGTTGGATAGATACAGCCTCTCTCATTCTCTGATACTGTGACAGTTGAATGTTGGAAACATTCTGCCTCTGTCATTCTCTGATACTATGTGACAGGTGAGTGTAGGATCGATACTGCCTCTCTCATTCGCTGATATTATGTGACAGGTGAGCGTTGGATAGATACTGCCAACTCATTTTCTGACACTATGTGACAGTTGAGTGTTGGATAGCTGCTGCCTCTCACATTCTCTGACACTATGTGACAGGTGAGTGTAGGATAGACACTGACTCTCTCATACTCTGATACTCAATGACAGGTGAGTGTTGGAGAGATACTGCCTCTCTAATTCGCTGATACTATGTGGCAGGTGAGTGTAGAATAGATACTGCCTCTCTCATTCTCAGACACGATGTGACAGGTGAGCGTTTGATTGATACTGCCTCTCTCATTCTCTGACACGATGTGACAGGTGAGTGTTGGATAGATACAGCCTCTCTCATTCTCTGATGCTGTGATTGTTGAGTGTTGGAAACATACTGCCTCTGTCATTCTCTGAAACTGTCTGACATGTGAGTGTTGGATAGATACTGCCTCTCTCATTCTCTGACACTATGTGATAGGTGAGTGCAGAATAGATACTGCCTCTCTCATACACTGACACTAGGTGTCATGTGAGTGGAGGATAGATACTGCCTCTCTCATTCTCTGATACAATGTGACAGGTGAGTGTAGGATAGATGCTGCCTCTCACATTTTCTGACACTATGTGACAGGTGAGTGTAGGATAGATACTGCCTCTTTCATTTTCTGACACTATGTGACAGGTGAGTGTTTTTTAGATACTGCGTCGCTCATTCTCTGGCACGATGTGACAGGTGAGTGTAGGATAGATACTGACTCTCTCAGTCTCTAATACTCAGTGACAGGTGTGTGTTGGAGAGATACTGCCTCTCTCATTCGCTGATACTATGTGACAGGTGAGTGTAGAATAGATACTGCCTATCTCATTCTCTGACACTATGTGACAGGTGAGTGCAGAATTGATACTGTCTCTCTCATTCTCTGATACAATGTGACAGGTGAGTGTTGGATAGATACTGCCTCTCTCATTCTCTGACACTATGTGACAGGTGAGCGTTTGATTGATACTGCCTCTCTCATTCTCTGACACTATGTGACAGTTGAGTGTCGGATAGCTGCTGCCTCTCACATTCTCTGACACTATGTGACAGGTGAGTGTAGGATAGATACTGACTCTTTCATTCTCTGATACTCAGTGACAAGTGAGTGTTGGAGAGATACTGCCTCTCTCATTCTCTGACACGATGTGACAGGTGAGTTTTGGATAGATATAGCCTCTCTCAATCTCTGATACTGTGACAGTTGAGTGTTGGAAACATACTGCATCTGTCATTCTCTGATACTGTGTGACAGGTGAGTGTAGGATCGATACTGCCTCTATCACTCGCTGATATTATGTGACAGGTGAGCGTTGGATAGATACTGCCAACTCATTCTCTGAAACTATGTGACAGGTGAGAGTAGGATAGCTGCTGCCTCTCACATTCTCTGACACTATGTGACAGGTGAGTGCAGGATAGATACTGACTCTCTCATTCTCTGATACTCAGTGACAGGTGAGTGTTGGAGAGATAATGAGATAATGCCTCTCTCATTCGCTGACACTATGTGACAGGTGAGTGTAGGATAGATACTGCCACTCTCATTCTCTGACACTATGTAACAGGTGATTGTAGAATAGATACTGCCTCTCTCATTCTCTGACACTATGTGACAGGTGAGCGTTTGATTGATACTGCCTCTTTCATTCTCTGACACGATGTGACAGGTGAGTGTTGGATAGATACAGCCTCTCACATTCTCTGATGCTGTGATTGTTGAGTGTTGGAAACATACTGCCTCTGTCATTCTCTGAAACTGTCTGTGATGTGAGTGTTGGATAGATACTGCCTCTCTCTTTCTCTGACACTATGTGACAGGTGAGTGCAGAATAGATACTGCCTCTCTCATACTCTGACATTAGGTGTCATGTGAGTGGAGGATAGATACTGCCTCTCTCATTCTCTGATACAATATGACAAGTGAGTGAAGGATAGATGCTGCCTCTCACATTCTCTGACACTATGTGACAGGTGAGTATAGGATAGATACTGCCTCTTTCATTCTCTGACACTATGTGACAGGTGAGTGTTTTTTAGATACTGCGTCTCTCATTCTCTGACACGATGTGACAGGTGAGTGTAGGATAGATACTGCCTCTCTCATTCTCTCACAATATGTGACAGTTGAGTGTAGGATAGATACTGCCTCTCTCATTCTCTGACACTATGTAACAGGTGATTGTAGAATAGATACTGCCTCTCTCATTCTCTGACACTATGTGACAGGTGAGCGTTTGATTGATACTGCCTCTTTCATTCTCTGACACGATGTGACAGGTGAGTGTTGGATAGATACAGCCTCTCTCATTCTCTGATGCTGTGATTGTTGAGTGTTGGAAACATACTGCCTCTATCATTCTCTGAAACTGTCTGACATGTGAGTGTTGGATAGATACTGCCTCTCTCATTCTCTGACACTATGTGACAGGTGAGTGCAGAATAGATACTGCCTCTCTCATACTCTGACACTAGGTGTCATGTGAGTGGAGGATAGATACTGCCTCTCTCTTTCTCTGATGCAATGTGACAGGTGAGTGCAGGATAGATGCTGCCTCTCACATTCTCTGACATTATGTGACAGGTGAGTGTAGGATAGATACTGACTCTCTCAGTCTCTGATACTCAGTGACAGATGAGTGTTGGAGAGATACTGTCTCTCTCATTCTCTGACACTATGCAACAGGTGATTTTAGGATAGATACTGCCTCTCTCATTCTCTGACACTGTGACAGGTGAGCGTTTGATTGATTCTGCCTCTCTCATTCTCTGACACTATGTGACAGGTGAGTGTTTTTTAGATACTGCATCTCTCATTCTCTGATACTCAGTGACAGGTGAGTGTTGGAGAGATAATGCCTCTCTCATTCGCTGACAGTATGTGACAGGTGAGTGTAGAATAGATACTGCCTCTCTCATTCTCTCACAGATTGATACTGCCTCTCTCATTCTCTGACACTATGTGACAGGTGAGTGTTTTTTAGATACTGCATCTCTCATTCTCTGATACTCAGTGACAGGTGAGTGTTGGAGAGATAATGCCTCTCTCATTCGCTGACACTATGTGACAGGTGAGTGTAGAATAGATACTACCTCTCTCATTCTCTCACAATATGTGACAGTTGAGTGTAGGATAGATACTGCCTCTCTCATTCTCTGACACTATGTAACAGGTGATTGTAGAATAGATACTGCCTCTCTCATTCTCTGACACTATGTGACAGGTGAGTGCAGAATAGATACTGCCTCTCTCATTCGCTGATATTATGTGACAGGTGAGTGTTGGATAGATACTGCAAACTCAGTCTCTGACACTATGTGACAGTTGAGTGTAGGATAGATGCTGCCTCTCACATTCTCTCACACTATGTGACAGGTGAGTGTAGGATAGATACTGACTCTCTCATTTTCTGATACTCAGTGACAAGTGAGTGTTGGAGAGATACTGCCTCTCTCATTCTCTGACACGATGTGACAGGTGAGTTTTGGATAGATACAGCCTCTCTCATTCTCTGATACTGTGACAGTTGAGTGTTGGAAACATACTGCCTCTCTCATTCTCTGACACTATGTGACAGGTGAGCGTTTGATTGATACTGCCTCTCTCATTCTCTGACACGATGTGACAGTTGAGTGCAGGAAAGCTGCTGCCTCTCACATTCTCTGACACTATGTGACAGGTGAGTGTAGGATAGACACTGACTCTCTCATTCTCTGATACTCAGTGACAGGTGAGTGTTGGAGAGATACTGCCTCTCTCATTCGCTGACACTATGTGACAGGTGAGTGTAGGATAGATACTGCCTCTTTCATTCTCTGACACTATGTGACAGGTGAGTGTTTTTTACATACTGCGTCTGTCATTCTCTGACACGATGTGACAGGTGAGTGTAGGATAGATACTGACTCTCTCATTCTCTGTTACTCAGTGACAGGTGAGTCTTGGAGAGATAATGAGATACTGCCTCTCTCATTCGCTGACACTATGTGACAGGTGAGCGTTTGATTGATACTGCCTCTTTCATTCTCTGACACGATGTGACAGGTGAGTGTTGGATAGATACAGCCTCTCTCATTCGCTGATATTATGTGACAGGTGAGCGTTGGATAGATACTGCCAACTTATTCTCTGACACTATGTGACAGTTGAGTGTAGGATAGATGCTGCCTCTCACATTCTCTGACACTATGTGACAGGTGAGTGTAGGATAGATACTGACTCTCTCATTCTCTGATACTCAGTGACAAGTGAGTGTTGGAGAGATACTGCCTCTCTCATTCTCTGACACGATGTGACAGGTGAGTTTTGGATAGATATAGCCTCTCTCATTCTATGATACTGTGACAGTTGAGTGTTGGAAACATACTGCATCTGTCATTCTCTGATACTATGTGACAGGTGAGTGCAGGATAGATACTGCCTCTCTCATTCTCTGACACTATGTGACAGGTGAGCGTTTGATTGATACTGCCTCTTTCATTCTCTGACACGATGTGACAGGTGAGTGTTGGATAGATACAGCCTCTCTCATTCTCTGATGCTGTGATTGTTGAGTGTTGGAAACATACTGCCTCTATCAATCTCTGAAACTGTCTGACATGTGAGTGTTGGATAGATACTGCCTCTCTCATTCTCTGACACTATGTGACAGGTGAGTGCAGAATAGATACTGCCTCTCTCATACTCTGACACTAGGTGTCATGTGAGTGGAGGATAGATACTGCCTCTCTCATTCTCTGATGCAATGTGACAGGTGAGTGCAGGATAGATGCTGCCTCTCACATTCTCTGACACTATGTGACAGGTGAGTGTATGATAGATACTGACTCTCTCAATCTCTGATACTCAGTGACAGATGAGTGTTGGAGAGATACTGCCTCTCTCATTCTCTAACACTATGTAACAGGTGATTTTAGGATAGATACTGCCTCTTTCATTCTCTCACACTGTGACAGGTGAGCGTTTGATTGATACTGCCTCTCTCATTCTCTGCAACTATGTGACAGGTGAGTGTTTTTTAGATACTGCATCTCTCATTCTCTGATACTCAGTGACAGGTGAGTGTTGGAGAGATAATGCCTCTCTCATTCGCTGACACTATGTGACAGGTGAGTGTAGAATAGATATTGCCTCTCTCATTCTCTCACAATATGTGACAGTTGAGTGTAGGATAGATACTGCCTCTCTCATTCTCTGACACTATGTAACAGGTGATTGTAGAATAGATACTGCCTCTCTCATTCTCTGACACTATGTGACAGGTGAGTGCAGAATAGATACTGCCTCTCTCATTCGCTGATATTATGTGACAGGTGAGTGTTGGATAGATACTGCCAACTCAGTCTCTGACACTATGTGACAGTTGAGTGTAGGATAGATGCTGCCTCTCACATTCTCTCACACTATGTGACAGGTGAGTGCAAGGATAGATACTGACTCTCTCATTCTCTGATACTCAGTGACAAGTGAGTGTTGGAGAGATACTGCCTCTCTCATTCTCTGACACGATGTGACAGGTGAGTTTTGGATAGATACAGCCTCTCTCATTCTCTGATACTGTGACAGTTGAGTGTTGGAAACATACTGCCTCTCTCATTCTCTGACACTATGTGACAGGTGAGCGTTTGATTGATACTGCCTCTCTCATTCTCTGACACTATGTGACAGGTGAGTGTTTTTTAGATACTGCATCTCTCATTCTCTGATACTCAGTGACTGGTGAGTGTTGGAGAGATAATGCCTCTCTCATTCGCTGACACTATGTGATAGGTGAGTGTAGAATAGATACTACCTCTCTCATTCTCTCACAATATGTGACAGTTGAGTGTAGGATAGATACTGCCTCTCTCATTCTCTGACACTATGTAACAGGTGATTGTAGAATAGATACTGCCTCTCTCATTCTCTGACACTATGTGACAGGTGAGTGCAGAATAGATACTGCCTCTCTCATTCGCTGATATTATGTGACAGGTGAGTGTTGGATAGATACTGCAAACTCAGTCTCTGACACTATGTGACAGTTGAGTGTAGGATAGATGCTGCCTCTCACATTCTCTCACACTATGTGACAGGTGAGTGTAGGATAGATACTGACTCTCTCATTTTCGGATACTCAGTGACAAGTGAGTGTTGGAGAGATACTGCCTCTCTCATTCTCTGACACTATGTGACAGGTGAGTTTTGGATAGATACAGCCTCTCTCATTCTCTGATACTGTGACAGTTGAGTGTTGGAAACATACTGCCTCTCTCATTCTCTGACACTATGTGACAGGTGAGCGTTTGATTGATACTGCCTCTCTCATTCTCTGACACGATGTGACAGTTGAGTGCAGGAAAGCTGCTGCCTCTCACATTCTCTGACACTATGTGACAGGTGAGTGTAGGATAGACACTGACTCTCTCATTCTCTGATACTCAGTGACAGGTGAGTGTTGGAGAGATACTGCCTCTCTCATTCGCTGACACTATGTGACAGGTGAGTGTAGGATAGATACTGCCTCTTTCATTCTCTGACACCATGTGACAGGTGAGTGTTTTTTACATACTGCGTCTGTCATTCTCTGACACGATGTGACAGGTGAGTGTAGGATAGATACTGACTCTCTCATTCTCTGTTACTCAGTGACAGGTGAGTGTTGGAGAGATAATGAGATAATGCCTCTCTCATTCGCTGACACTATGTGACAGGTGAGCGTTTGATTGATACTGCCTCATTCATTCTCTGACACGATGTGACAGGTGAGTGTTGGATAGATACAGCCTCTCTCATTCGCTGATATTATGTGACAGGTGAGCGTTGGATAGATACTGCCAACTTATTCTCTGACACTATGTGACAGTTGAGTGTAGGATAGATGCTGCCTCTCACATTCTCTGACACTATGTGACAGGTGAGTGTAGGATAGATACTGACTCTCTCATTCTCTGATACTCAGTGACAAGTGAGTGTTGGAGAGATACTGCCTCTCTCATTCTCTGACACGATGTGACAGGTGAGTTTTGGATAGATATAGCCTCTCTCATTCTATGATACTGTGACAGTTGAGTGTTGGAAACATACTGCATCTGTCATTCTCTGATACTATGTGACAGGTGAGTGTAGGATCGATACTGCCTCTTTCATTCGCTGATATTATGTGACAGGTGAGCGTTGGATAGATACTGCCAACTCATTCTCTGACACTATGTGACAGTTGAGTGCAGGATAGCTGCTGCCTCTCACATTCTCTGACACTATGTGACAGGTGAGTGTAGGATAGACACTGACTCTCTCATTCTCTGATAATCAGTGACAGGTGAGTGTTGGAGAGATACTGCCTCTCTCATTCGCTGACACTATGTGACAGGTGAGTGTAGGATAGATACTGCCTCTTTCATTCTCTGACACTATGTGACAGGTGAGTGTTTTTTACATACTGCGTCTGTCATTCTCTGACACGATGTGACAGGTGAGTCTAGGATAGATACTGACTCTCTCATTCTCTGATACTCAGTGACAGGTGAGTGTTGGAGAGATAATGAGATAATGCCTCTCTCATTCGCTGACACTATGTGACAGGTGAGTGTAGGATAGATACTGCCTCTCTCATTCTCTCACAATATGTGACAGTTGAGTGAAGGATAGATACTGCCTCTCTCATTCTCTGACACTATGTAACAGGTGATTGTAGAATAGATACTGCCTCTCTCATTCTCTGACACTATGTGACAGGTGAGCGTTTGATTGATACTGCCTCTTTCATTCTCTGACACGATGTGACAGGTGAGTGTTGGATAGATACAGCCTCTCTCATTCTCTGATGCTGTGATTTTTGAGTGTTGGAGACATACTGCCTCTATCATTCTCTGAAACTGTCTGACATGTGAGTGTTGGATAGATACTGCCTCTCTCATTCTCTGACACTATGTTACAGGTGAATGCAGAATAGATACTGCCTCTCTCATACTCTGACACTAGGTGTCATGTGAGTGGAGGATAGATACTGCCTCTCTCATTCTCTGATGCAATGTGACAGGTGAGTGTAGGATAGATGCTGCCTCTCACATTCTGACACTATGTGACAGGTGATTTTAGGATAGATACTGCCTCTCTCATTCTCTGATACTGTGACAGGTGAGCGTTTGATTGATACTGCCTCTCTCATTCTCTGACACTATGTGACAGGTGAGTGTTTTTTAGATACTGCATCTCTCATTCTCTGATACTCAGTGACAGGTGAGTGTTGGAGAGATAATGCCTCTCTCACTCGCTGACACTATGTGACAGGTGAGTGTAGAATAGATACTGCCTCTCTCATTCTCTCACAATATGTGACAGTTGAGTGCTGGATAGATACTGCCTCTCTCATTCTCTGACACTATGTAACAGGTGATTGTAGAATAGATACTGCCTCTCTCATTCTCTGACACTATGTGACAGGTGAGTGCAGAATAGATACTGCCTCTCTCATTCGCTGATATTATGTGACAGGTGTGTGTTGGATAGATACTGCCAACTCAGTCTCCGACACTATGTGACAGTTGAGTGTAGGATAGATGCTGCCTCTCACATTCTCTCACACTATGTGACAGGTGAGTGTAGGATAGATACTGACTCTCTCATTCTCTGATACTCAGTGACAAGTGAGTGTTGGAGAGATACTGCCTCTCTCATTCTCTGACACGATGTGACAGGTGAGTTTTGGATAGATACAGCCTCTCTCATTCTCTGACACGATGTGACAGTTGAGTGCAGGAAAGCTGCTGCCTCTCACATTCTCTGACACTATGTGACAGGTGAGTGTAGGATAGACACTGACTCTCTCATTCTCTGATACTCAGTGACAGGTGAGTGTTGGTGAGATACTGCCTCTCTCATTCGCTGACACTATGTGACAGGTGAGTGTTTTTTAGATACTGCGTCTCTCATTCTCTGACACGATGTGACATGTGAGCGTAGGATAGATACTGACTCTCTCATTCGCTGACACGATGTGACATGTGAGAGTTTTTTAGATACTGCGTCTCTCATTCTCTGACACGATGTGACAGGTGAGTATAGGATAGATACTGACTCTCTCATTCTCTGATACTCAGTGACAGGTGAGTGTTGGAGAGATAATGAGATAATGCCTCTCTCATTCGCTGACACTATGTGACAGGTGAGTGTAGGATAGATACTGCCTCTCTCATTCTCTGACACTATGTAACAGGTGATTGTAGAATAGATACTGCCTCTCTCATTCTCTGACACTATGTGACAGGTGAGCGTTTGATTGATACTGCCTCTTTCATTCTCTGACACGATGTGACAGGTGAGTGTTGGATAGATACAGCCTCTCTCATTCTCTGATGCTGTGATTGTTGAGTGTTGGAAACATACTGCCTCTGTCATTCTCTGAAACTGTCTGACATGTGAGTGTTGGATAGATACTGCCTCTCTCATTCTCTGACACTATGTGACAGGTGAGTGCAGAATTGATACTGCCTCTCTCATTCTCTGACACCAGGTGTCATGTGAGTGGAGGATAGATACTGCCTCTCTCATTCTCTGATACAATGTGACAAGTGAGTGCAGGAGAGATGTTGCCTCTCACATTCTCTGACACTATGTGACAGGTGAGTGCAGGATGGATACTGCCTCATTCATTCTCTGACACTATGTGACAGGTGAGTGTTTTTTAGATACTGCGTCTCTCATTCTCTGACACGATGTGACATGTGAGCGTAGGATAGATACTGACTCTCTCATTCGCTGACACTATGTGATAGGTGAGTGTAGAATAGATACTACCTCTCTCATTCTCTCACAATATGTGACAGTTGAGTGTAGGATAGATACTGCCTCTCTCATTCTCTGACACTATGTAACAGGTGATTGTAGAATAGATACTGCCTCTCTCATTCTCTGACACTATGTGACAGGTGAGTGCAGAATAGATACTGCCTCTCTCATTCGCTGATATTATGTGACAGGTGAGTGTTGGATAGATACTGCCAACTCAGTCTCTGACACTATGTGACAGTTGAGTGTAGGATAGATGTTGCCTCTCACATTCTCTCACACTATGTGACAGGTGAGTGTAGGATAGATACTGACTCTCTCATTTTCTGATACTCAGTGACAAGTGAGTGTTGGAGAGATACTGCCTCTCTCATTCTCTGACACGATGTGACAGGTGAGCGTTTGATTGATACTGCCTCTCTCATTCTCTGACACGATGTGACAGTTGAGTGCAGGAAAGCTGCTGCCTCTCACATTCTCTGACACTATGTGACAGGTGAGTGTAGGATAGACACTGACTCTCTCATTCTCTGATACTCAGTGACAGGTGAGTGTTGGAGAGATACTGCCTCTCTCCTTCGCTGACACTATGTGACAGGTGAGTGTAGGATAGATACTGCCTCTTTCATTCTCTGACACTATGTGACAGGTGAGTGTTTTTTACATACTGCGTCTGTCATTCTCTGACACGATGTGACAGGTGAGTGTAGGATAGATACTGACTCTCTCATTCTCTGATACTCAGTGACAGGTGAGTG
Source organism: Pristiophorus japonicus (assembly GCF_044704955.1). Lineage (NCBI taxonomy): Eukaryota > Metazoa > Chordata > Chondrichthyes > Pristiophoridae > Pristiophorus > Pristiophorus japonicus. The sequence goes on from NC_092003.1 coordinate 23,046,837, forward strand.
TTGGAGAGATAATTAGATAATGCCTCTCTCATTCGCTGACACTATGTGACAGGTGAGCGTTTGATTGATACTGCCTCTTTCATTCTCTGACACGATGTGACAGGTGAGTGTTGGATAGATACAGCCTCTCTCATTCGCTGATATTATGTGACAGGTGAGCGTTGGATAGATACTGCCAACTTATTCTCTGACACTCTGTGACAGTTGAGTGTAGGATAGATGCTGGCTCTCACATTCTCTGACACTATGTGACAGGTGAGTGTAGGATAGATACTGACTCTCTCATTCTCTGATACTCAGTGACAAGTGAGTGTTGGAGAGATACTGCCTCTCTCATTCTCTGACACGATGTGACAGGTGAATTTTGGATAGATACAGCCTCTCTCATTCTATGATACTGTGACAGTTGAGTGTTGGAAACATACTGCATCTGTCATTCTCTGAAACTATGTGACAGGTGAGTGTAGGATCGATACTGCCTCTTTCATTCGCTGATATTATGTGACAGGTGAGCGTTGGATAGATACTGCCAACTCATTCTCTGACACTATGTGACAGTTGAGTGCAGGATAGCTGCTGCCTCTCACATTCTCTGACACTATGTGACAGGTGAGTGTAGGATAGACACAGACTCTCTCATTCTCTGATACTCAGTGACAGGTGAGTGTTGGAGAGATACTGCCTCTCTCATTCTCTGACACGATGTGACAGGTGAGTTTTGGATAGATACAGCCTCTCTCATTCTCTGATACTGTGACAGTTGAGTGTTGGAAACATACTGCCTCTGTCATTCTCTGATACTATGTGACAGGTGAGTGTAGGATCGATACTGCCTCCCTCATTCGCTGATATTATGTGACAGGTGAGCGTTGGATAGATACTGCCAACTCATTCTCTGACACTATGTGACAGTTGAGTGTAGGCTTGCTGCTGCCTCTCACATTCTCTGACACTATGTGACAGGTGAGTGTAGGATAGACACTGACTCTCTCATTCTCTGATAATCAGTGACAGGTGAGTGTTGGAGAGATACTGCCTCTCTCATTCGCTGACACTATGTGACAGGTGAGTGTAGGATAGATACTGCCTCTTTCATTCTCTGACACTATGTGACAGGTGAGTGTTTTTTACATACTGCGTCTGTCATTCTCTGACACGATGTGACAGGTGAGTGTAGGATAGATACTGACTCTCTCATTCTCTGATACTCAGTGACAGGTGAGTGTTGGAGAGATAATGAGATAATGCCTCTCTCATTCGCTGACACTATGTGACAGGTGAGTGTAGGATAGATACTGCCTCTCTCATTCTCTCACAATATGTGACAGTTGAGTGCAGGATAGATACTGCCTCTCTCATTCTCTGACACTATGTAACAGGTGATTGTAGAATAGATACTGCCTCTCACATTCTGACACTATGTGACAGGTGATTTTAGGATAGATACTGCCTCTCTCATTCTCTGACACTGTGACAGGTGAGCGTTTGATTGTTACTGCCTCTCTCATTCTCTGACACTATGTGACAGGTGAGTGTTTTTTAGATACTGCATCTCTCATTCTCTGATACTCAGTGACAGGTGAGTGTTGGAGAGATAATGCCTCTCTCATTCTCTGATGCTGTGATTGTTGAGTGTTGGAAACATACTGCCTTTATCATTCTCTGAAACTGTCTGACATGTGAGTGTTGGAAAGATACTGCCTCTCTCATTCTCTGACACTATGTGACAGGTGAGTACAGAATAGATACTGCCTCTCTCATACTCTGACACTAGGTGTCATGTGAGTGGAGGATAGATACTGACTCTCTCAGTCTCTGATACTCTGTGACAGATGAGTGTTGGAGAGATACTGCCTCTCTCATTCTCTGACACTATGTAACAGGTGATTTTAGGATAGATACTGCCTCTCTCATTCTCTGACACTGTGACAGGTGAGCGTTTGATTGATACTGCCTCTCTCATTCTCTGACACTATGTGACAGGTGAGTGTTTTTTAGATACTGCATCTCTCATTCTCTGATACTCAGTGACAGGTGAGTGTTGGAGAGATAATGCCTCTCTCACTCGCTGACACTATGTGACAGGTGAGTGTAGAATAGATACTGCCTCTCTCATTCTCTCACAATATGTGACAGTTGAGTGTAGGATAGATACTGCCTCTCTCATTCTCTGACACTGTGTAACAGGTGATTGTAGAATAGATACTGCCTCTCTCATTCTCTGACACTATGTGACAGATGAGTGCAGAATAGATACTGCCTCTCTCATTCGCTGATATTATGTGACAGGTGAGTGTTGGATAGATACTGCCAACTCAGTCTCCGACACTATGTGACAGTTGAGTGTAGGATAGATGCTGCCTCTCACATTCTCTCACACTATGTGACAGGTGAGTGTAGGATAGATACTGACTCTCTCATTCTCTGATACTCAGTGACAAGTGAGTGTTGGAGAGATACTGCCTCTCTCATTCTCTGACACGATGTGACAGGTGAGTTTTGGATAGATACAGCCTCTCTCATTCTCTGACACGATGTGACAGTTGAGTGCAGGAAAGCTGCTGCCTCTCACATTCTCTGACACTATGTGACAGGTGAGTGTAGGATAGACACTGACTCTCTCATTCTCTGATACTCAGTGACAGGTGAGTGTTGGGGAGATACTGCCTCTCTCATTCGCTGACACTATGTGACAGGTGAGTGTAGGATAGATACTGCCTCTTTCATTCTCTGACACTATGTGTCAGGTGAGTGTTTTTTACATACTGCGTCTGTCATTCTCTGACACGATGTGACAGGTGAGTGTAGGATAGATACTGCCTCTCTCATACTCTGACACTAGGTGTCATGTGAGCAGAGGATAGATACTGCCTCTCTCATTCTCTAATGCAATGTGACAGGTGAGTGTAGGATAGATGCTGCCTCTCACATTCTCTGACACTATGTGACAGGTGAGTGTAGGATAGATACTGCCTCTTTCATTCTCTGACACTATGTGACAGGTGAGTGTTTTTTAAATACTGCATCTCTCATTCTCTGACACGATGTGACAGGTGAGTGTAGGATAGATACTGACTCTCTCAGTCACTGATACTCAGTGACAGATGAGTGTTGGAGAGATACTGCCTCTCTCATTCTCTGACACTATGTAACAGGTGATTTTAGGATAGATACTGGCTCTCTCATTCTCTGACACTGTGACAGGTGAGCGTTTGATTGATACTGCCTCTCTCATTCTCTGACACTATGTGACAGGTGAGTGTTTTTTAGATACTGCATCTCTCATTCTCTGATACTCAGTGACAGGTGAGTGTTGGAGAGATAATGCCTCTCTCATTCGCTGACACTATGTGACAGGTGAGTGTAGAATAGATACTGCCTCTCTCATTCTCTCACAATATGTGACAGTTGAGTGTAGGATAGATACTGCCTCTCTCATTCTCTGACACTATTTAACAGGTTATTGTAGAATAGATACTGCCTCTCACATTCTCTGACACTATGTGACAGGTGAGTGTAGGATAGACACTGACTCTCTCATTCTCTGATACTCAGTGACAGGTGAGTGTTGGAGAGATACTGCCTCTCTCATTCGCTGACACAATGTGACAGGTGAGTGTAGGATAGATACTGCCTCTCTCATTCTCTCACAATATGTGACAGTTGACTGTAGGATAGATACTGCCTCTCTCATTCTCTGACACTATGTAACAGGTGATTTTAGGATAGATACTGCCTCTCTCATTCTCTGACACTATGTGACAGGTGAGCGTTTGATTGATACTGCCTCTCTCATTCTCTGACACGATGTGACAGGTGAGTGTTGGATAGATATAGCTTCTCTCATTCTCTGATGCTGTGATTGTTGAGTGTTGGAAACATACTGCCTCTCTCATTCTCTGAAACTGTGTGACAGGTGAGTGTTGGATAGATACTGCCTCTCTCATTCTCTGACACTATGTGACAGGTGAGTGCAGAATAGATACTGCCTCTCTCATTCTCTGATACTAGGTGTCATGTGAGTGGAGGATAGATACTGCCTCTCTCATTCTCTGATACAATGTGACAGGTGAGCGTTTGATTGATACTGCCTCTCTCATTCTCTGACACGATGTGACAGGTGAGTGTTGGATAGATAGGGCCTCTCTCATTCTCTGATACTGTGACAGTTGAGTGTTGGAAACATACTGCCTCTGTCATTCTCTGATACTATGTGACAGGTGAGTGTAGGATCGATACTGCCTCTCTCATTCGCTGATATTATTTACAGGTGAGCGTTGGATAGATACTGCCAACTCATTCTCTGACACTATGTGACAGATGAGTGTAGGATAGATGCTGCCTCTCACATTCTCTGGCACTATGTGACAGGTGAGTGTAGGATAGATACTGACTCTCTCATTCTCTGATACTCAGTGACATTGAGTGTAGGATAGATACTGTCTCTCTCAATCTCTGACACGATGTGACATGTGAGTGTTGAATTGATACTGCCTCTCTCATTCTATGACACTATGTGACATGTGAGTGTAGGATAGATAGTGCATCTCTCATTCTCTGACATTATGTAAAAGGTGAGTGTAGGATAGATACTGCCTCTCACATTTTCTGACACTATGTGACAGGTGAGTGTAGGATAGATACTGCCTCTTTCATTCTCTGACACTATGTGACAGGTGAGTGTTTTTTAGATACTGCGTCTCTCATTCTCTGACACGATGTGTCAGGTGAGTGTAGGATAGATACTGACTCTCTCATTCTCTGATACTCAGTGACAAGTGAGTGTTGGAGAGATACTGCCTCTCTCATTCGCTGACAGTATGTGACAGGTGAGTGGAGGATAGACACTGACTCTCTCATTCTCTCACAATATGTGACAGTTGAGTGTAGGATAGATACTGCCTCTCTGATTCTCTGACACTATGTAACAGGTAATTTTAGGATAGATGCTGCCTCTCTCATTCTCTGACACTATGTGACAGGTGAGCGTTTGATTGAAGCTGCCTCTCTCATTCTCTGACACGATGTGAAAGGTGAGTGTTGGATAGATACAGCTTCTCTCATTCTCTGATGCTGTGAGTATTGAGTGTTGGAAACATACTGCCTCTATCATTCTCTGAAACTGTGTGACAGGTGACTGTATAATAGATACTGCCTCTCTCATTCTCTGACACTGTTTGACAGGTGAGTGCAGAATAGATACGGCCTCTCTCATTCTCTGACACTAGGTGTCATGTGAGTGGAGGATAGATACTGCCTCTCTCATTCTCTGATACAATGTGACAGGTGAGTGTTGGATAGATACTGCCTCTCTCATTCTCTGACACTATGTGACAGGTGAGCGTTTGATTGATACTGCCCCTCTCATTCTCTGACACGATGTGACAGGTGAGTATTGGATAGATACAGCCTCTCTCATTCTCTGATACTGTGACAGTTGAATGTTGGAAACATACTACCTCTGTCATTCTCTGATACTATGTGACAGGCGAGTGTAGGATCGATACTGCCTCTCTCATTCGCTGATATTATGTGACAGGTGAGCGTTCGATAGATACTGCCAACTCATTCTCTGACACTATGTGACAGTTGAGTGTAGGCTAGCTGCTGCCTCTCACATTCTCTGACACTATGTGACAGGTGAGTGTAGGATGGATACTGCCTCATTCATTCTCTGACACCATGTGACAGGTGAGTGTTTTTTAGATACTGCGTCTCTCATTCTCTGACACGATGTGACATGTGAGCGTAGGATAGATACTGACTCTCTCATTCGCTGACACTATGTGATAGGTGAGTGTAGAATAGATACTACCTCTCTCATTCTCTCACAATATGTGACAGTTGAGTGTAGGATAGATACTGCCTCTCTCATTCTCTGACACTATGTAACAGGTGATTGTAGAATAGATACTGCCTCTCTCATTCTCTGACACTATGTGACAGGTGAGTGCAGAATAGATACTGCCTCTCTCATTCTCTGATACTAGGTGTCATGTGAGTGGAGGATAGATACTGCCTCTCTCATTCTCTGATACAATGTGACAGGTGAGCGTTTGATTGATACTGCCTCTCTCATTCTCTGACACGATGTGACAGGTGAGTGTTGGATAGATACAGCCTCTCTCATTCTCTGATACTGTGACAGTTGAGTGTTGGAAACATACTGCCTCTGTCATTCTCTGATACTATGTGACAGGTGAGTGTAGGATCGATACTGCCTCTCTCATTCGCTGATATTATGTACAGGTGAGCGTTGGATAGATACTGCCAACTCATTCTCTGACACTATGTGACAGATGAGTGTAGGATAGATGCTGCCTCTCACATTCTCTGGCACTATGTGACAGGTGAGTGCAGGATAGATACTGACTCTCTCATTCTCTGATACTCAGTGACATTGAGTGTAGGATAGATACTGTCTCTCTCAATCTCTGACACGATGTGACATGTGAGTGTTGAATTGATACTGCCTCTCTCATTCTATGACACTATGTGACATGTGAGTGGAGGATAGATACTGCCTCTCTCATTCTCTGATACAATGTGACAAGTGAGTGTAGGAGAGATGCTGCCTCTCACATTCTCTGACACTATGTGACAGGTGAGTGCAGGATGGATACTGCCTCATTCATTCTCTGACACTATGTGACAGGTGAGTGTTTTTTAGATACTGCGTCTTTCATTCTCTGACACGATGTGACATGTGAGCGTAGGATAGATACTGACTCTCTCATTCGCTGACACTATGTGATAGGTGAGTGTAGAATAGATACTACCTCTCTCATTCTCTCACAATATGTGACAGTTGAGTGTAGGATAGATACTGCCTCTCTCATTCTCTGACACTATGTAACAGGTGATTGTAGAATAGATACTGCCTCTCTCATTCTCTGACACTATGTGACAGGTGAGTGCAGAATAGATACTGCCTCTCTCATTCGCTGATATTATGTGACAGGTGAGTGTTGGATAGATACTGCCAACTCAGTCTCTGACACTATGTGACAGTTGAGTGTAGGATAGATGTTGCCTCTCACATTCTCTCACACTATGTGACAGGTGAGTGTAGGATAGATACTGACTCTCTCATTTTCTGATACTCAGTGACAAGTGAGTGTTGGAGAGATACTGCCTCTCTCATTCTCTGACACGATGTGACAGGTGAGCGTTTGATTAATACTGCCTCTCTCATTCTCTGACACGATGTGACAGTTGAGTGCAGGAAAGCTGCTGCCTCTCACATTCTCTGACACTATGTGACAGGTGAGTGTAGGATAGACACTGACTCTCTCATTCTCTGATACTCAGTGACAGGTGAGTGTTGGAGAGATACTGCCTCTCTCATTCGCTGACACTATGTGACAGGTGAGTGTAGGATAGATACTGCCTCTTTCATTCTCTGACACTATGTGACAGGTGAGTGTTTTTTACATACTGCGTCTGTCATTCTCTGACACGATGTGACAGGTGAGTGTAGGATAGATACTGACTCTCTCATTCTCTGATACTCAGTGACAGGTGAGTGTTGGAGAGATAATGAGATAATGCCTCTCTCATTCGCTGACACTATGTGACAGGTGAGCGTTTGATTGATACTGCCTCTTTCATTCTCTGACACGATGTGCCAGGTGAGTGTTGGATAGATACAGCCTCTCTCATTCGCTGATATTATGTGACAGGTGAGCGTTGGATAGATACTGCCAACTTATTCTCTGACACTCTGTGACAGTTGAGTGTAGGATAGATGCTGCCTCTCACATTCTCTGACACTATGTGACAGGTGAGTGTAGGATAGATGCTGACTCTCTCATTCTCTGATACTCAGTGACAAGTGAGTGTTGGAGAGATACTGCCTCTCTCATTCTCTGACACGATGTGACAGGTGAATTTTGGATAGATACAGCCTCTCTCATTCTATGATACTGTGACAGTTGAGTGTTGGAAACATACTGCATCTGTCATTCTCTGAAACTATGTGACAGGTGAGTGTAGGATCGATACTGCCTCTTTCATTCGCTGATATTATGTGACAGGTGAGCGTTGGATAGATACTGCCAACTCATTCTCTGACACTATGTGACAGTTGAGTGTAGGCTTGCTGCTGCCTCTCACATTCTCTGACACTATGTGACAGGTGAGTGTAGGATAGACACTGACTCTCTCATTCTCTAATAATCAGTGACAGGTGAGTGTTGGAGAGATACTGCCTCTCTCATTCGCTGACACTATGTGACAGGTGAGTGTAGGATAGATACTGCCTCTTTCATTCTCTGACACTATGTGACAGGTGAGTGTTTTTTACATACTGCGTCTGTCATTCTCTGACACGATGTGACAGGTGAGTGTAGGATAGATACTGACTCTCTCATTCTCTGATACTCAGTGACAGGTGATTGTTGGAGAGATAATGAGATAATGCCTCTCTCATTCGCTGACACTATGTGACAGGTGAGTGTAGGATAGATACTGCCTCTCTCATTCTCTCACAATATGTGACAGTTGAGTGTAGGATAGATACTGCCTCTCTCATTCTCTGACACTATGTAACAGGTGATTGTAGAATAGATACTGCCTCTCTCATTCTCTGACACTATGTGACAGGTGAGCGTTTGATTGATACTGCCTCTTTCATTCTCTGACACGATGTGACAGGTGAGTGTTGGATAGATACAGCCTCTCTCATTCTCTGATGCTGTGATTGTTGAGTGTTGGAAACATACTGCCTCTATCATTCTCTGAAACTGTCTGACATGTGAGTGTTGGATAGATACTGGCTCTCTCATTCTCTGACACTATGTGACAGGAGAGTGCAGAATAGATACTGCCTCTCTCATACTCTGACACTAGGTGTCATGTGAGTGGAGGATAGATACTGCCTCTCTCATTCTCTGATGCAATGTGACAGGTGAGTGTAGGATAGATGCTGCCTCTCACATTCTGACACTATGTGACAGGTGATTTTAGGATAGATACTGCCTCTCTCATTCTCTGACACTGTGACAGGTGAGCGTTTGATTGATACTGCCTCTCTCATTCTCTGACACTATGTGACAGGTGAGTGTTTTTTAGATACTGCATCTCTCATTCTCTGATACTCAGTGACAGGTGAGTGTTGGAGAGATAATGCCTCTCTCATTCTCTGATGCTGTGATTGTTGAGTGTTGGAAACATACTGCCTTTATCATTCTCTGAAACTGTCTGACATGTGAGTGTTGGATAGATACTGCCTCTCTCATTCTCTGACACTATGTGACAGGTGAGTACAGAATAGATACTGCCTCTCTCATACTCTGACACTAGGTGTCATGTGAGTGGAGGATAGATACTGACTCTCTCAGTCTCTGATACTCTGTGACAGATGAGTGTTGGAGAGATACTGCCTCTCTCATTCTCTGACACTATGTAACAGGTGATTTTAGGATAGATACTGCCTCTCTCATTCTCTGACACTGTGACAGGTGAGCGTTTGATTGATACTGCCTCTCTCATTCTCTGACACTATGTGACAGGTGAGTGTTTTTTAGATACTGCATCTCTCATTCTCTGATACTCAGTGACAGGTGAGTGTTGGAGAGATAATGCCTCTCTCACTCGCTGACACTATGTGACAGGTGAGTGTAGAATAGATACTGCCTCTCTCATTCTCTCACAATATGTGACAGTTGAGTGTAGGACAGATACTGCCTCTCTCATTCTCTGACACTATGTAACAGGTGATTGTAGAATAGATACTGCCTCTCTCATTCTCTGACACTATGTGACAGGTGAGTGCAGAATAGATACTGCCTCTCTCATTCGCTGATATTATGTGACAGGTGAGTGTTGGATAGATACTGCCAACTCAGTCTCCGACACTATGTGACAGTTGAGTGTAGGATAGATGCTGCCTCTCACATTCTCTCACACTATGTGACAGGTGAGTGTAGGATAGATACTGACTCTCTCATTCTCTGATACTCAGTGACAAGTGAGTGTTGGAGAGATACTGCCTCTCTCATTCTCTGACGCGATGTGACAGGTGAGTTTTGGATAGATACAGCCTCTCTCATTCTCTGACACGATGTGACAGTTGAGTGCAGGAAAGCTGCTGCCTCTCACATTCTCTGACACTATGTGACAGGTGAGTGTAGGATAGACACTGACTCTCTCATTCTCTGATACTCAGTGACAGGTGAGTGTTGGGGAGATACTGCCTCTCTCATTCGCTGACACTATGTGACAGGTGAGTGTTTTTTAGATACTGCATCTCTCATTCTCTGACACGATGTGACAGTTGAGTGCAGGAAAGCTGCTGCCTCTCTCATACTCTGACACTAGGTGTCATGTGAGCAGAGGATAGATACTGCCTCTCTCATTCTCTAATGCAATGTGACAGGTGAGTGTAGGATAGATGCTGCCTCTCACATTCTCTGACACTATGTGACAGGTGAGTGTAGGATAGATACTGCCACTTTCATTCTCTGACACTATGTGACAGGTGAGTGTTTTTTAGATACTGCATCTCTCATTCTCTGACACGATGTGACAGGTGAGTGTAGGATAGATACTGACTCTCTCAGTCACTGATACTCAGTGACAGATGAGTGTTGGAGAGATACTGCCTCTCTCATTCTCTGACACTATGTAACAGGTGATTTTAGGATAGATACTGGCTCTCTCATTCTCTGACACTGTGACAGGTGAGCGTTTGATTGATACTGCCTCTCTCATTCTCTGACACTATGTGACAGGTGAGTGTTTTTTAGATACTGCATCTCTCATTCTCTGATACTCAGTGACAGGTGAGTGTTGGAGAGATAATGCCTCTCTCATTCGCTGACACTATGTGACAGGTGAGTGTAGAATAGATACTGCCTCTCTCATTCTCTCACAATATGTGACAGTTGAGTGTAGGATAGATACTGCCTCTCTCATTCTCTGACACTATTTAACAGGTTATTGTAGAATAGATACTGCCTCTCACATTCTCTGACACTATGTGACAGGTGAGTGTAGGATAGACACTGACTCTCTCATTCTCTGATACTCAGTGACAGGTGAGTGTTGGAGAGATACTGCCTCTCTCATTCGCTGACACAATGTGACAGGTGAGTGTAGGATAGATACTGCCTCTCTCATTCTCTCACAATATGTGACAGTTGACTGTAGGATAGATACTGCCTCTCTCATTCTCTGACACTATGTAACAGGTGATTTTAGGATAGATACTGCCTCTCTCATTCTCTGACACTATGTGACAGGTGAGCGTTGGATAGATATAGCTTCTCTCATTCTCTGATGCTGTGATTGTTGAGTGTTGGAAACATACTGCCTCTCTCATTCTCTGAAACTGTGTGACAGGTGAGTGTTGGATAGATATTGCCTCTCTCATTCTCTGATGTTGTGATTGTTGAGTGTTGGAAACATAATGCCTCTGTCATTCTCTGAAACTGTGTGACAGGTGAGTGTTGGATAGATATTGCCTCTCTCATTCTCTGACACTATGTAACAGGTGATTGTAGAATAGATACTGCCTCTTTCATTCTCAGACACGATGTCACAGGTGAGCGTTTGATTGATACTGCCACTCTCATTCTCTGACACGATGTGACAGGTGAGCGTTGGATAGATATAGCTTCTCTCATTCTCTGATGCTGTGATTGTTGAGTGTTGGAAACATACTGCCTCTCTCATTCTCTGAAACTGTGTGACAGGTGAGTGTTGGAAAGATACTGCCTCTCTCATTCTCTGACACTATGTGACAGGTGAGTGCAGAATAGATACTGCCTCTCTCATTCTCTGATACTAGGTGTCATGTGAGTGGAGGATAGATACTGCCTCTCTCATTCTCTGATACAATGTGACAGGTGAGCGTTTGATTGATACTGCCTCTCTCATTCTCTGACACGATGTGACAGGTGAGTGTTGGATAGATACAGCCTCTCTCATTCTCTGATACTGTGACAGTTGAGTGTTGGAAACATACTGCCTCTGTCATTCTCTGATACTATGTGACAGGTGAGTGTAGGATCGATACTGCCTCTCTCATTCGCTGATATTATGTGACAGGTGAGCGTTGGATAGATACTGCCAACTCATTCTCTGACACTATGTGACAGATGAGTGTAGGATAGATGCTGCCTCTCACATTCTCTGGCACTATGTGACAGGTGAGTGTAGGATAGATACTGACTCTCTCATTCTCTGATACTCAGTGACATTGAGTGTAGGATAGATACTGTCTCTCTCAATCTCTGACACGATGTGACATGTGAGTGTTGAATTGATACTGCCTCTCTCATTCTATGACACTATGTGACATGTGAGTGTAGGATAGATAGTGCATCTCTCATTCTCTGACATTATGTAAAAGGTGAGTGTAGGATAGATACTGCCTCTCACATTTTCTGACACTATGTGACAGGTGAGTGTAGGATAGATACTGCCTCTTTCATTCTCTGACACTATGTGACAGGTGAGTGTTTTTTAGATACTGCGTCTCTCATTCTCTGACACGATGTGTCAGGTGAGTGTAGGATAGATACTGACTCTCTCATTCTCTGATACTCAGTGACAAGTGAGTGTTGGAGAGATACTGCCTCTCTCATTCGCTGACAGTATGTGACAGGTGAGTGGAGGATAGACACTGACTCTCTCATTCTCTCACAATATGTGACAGTTGAGTGTAGGATAGATACTGCCTCTCTGATTCTCTGACACTATGTAACAGGTAATTTTAGGATAGATGCTGCCTCTCTCATTCTCTGACACCATGTGACAGGTGAGCGTTTGATTGAAGCTGCCTCTCTCATTCTCTGACACGATGTGACAGGTGAGTGTTGGATAGATACAGCTTCTCTCATTCTCTGATGCTGTGAGTATTGAGTGTTGGAAACATACTGCCTCTATCATTCTCTGAAACTGTGTGACAGGTGACTGTATAATAGATACTGCCTCTCTCATTCTCTGACACTGTTTGACAGGTGAGTGCAGAATAGATACGGCCTCTCTCATTCTCTGACACTAGGTGTCATGTGAGTGGAGGATAGATACTGCCTCTCTCATTCTCTGATACAATGTGACAGGTGAGTGTTGGATAGATACTGCCTCTCTCATTCTCTGACACTATGTGACAGGTGAGCGTTTGATTGATACTGCCCCTCTCATTCTCTGACACGATGTGACAGGTGAGTATTGGATAGATACAGCCTCTCTCATTCTCTGATACTGTGACAGTTGAATGTTGGAAACATACTGCCTCTGTCATTCTCTGATACTATGTGACAGGCGAGTGTAGGATCGATACTGCCTCTCTCATTCGCTGATATTATGTGACAGGTGAGCGTTCGATAGATACTGCCAACTCATTCTCTGACACTATGTGACAGTTGAGTGTAGGCTAGCTGCTGCCTCTCACATTCTCTGACACTATGTGACAGGTGTGTGTAGGATAGACACTGACTCTCTCATTCTCTGATACTCAGTGACAGGTGAGTGTTGGAGAGATACTGCCTCTCTCATTCGCTGACACTATGTGACAGGTGAGTGTAGGATAGATACTGCCTCTCTCATTCTCTAACAATATGTGACAGTTGAGTGCAGGATAGATACTGCCTCTCTCATTCTCTGACACTATGTAACAGGTGATTTTAGGATCGATACTGCCTCTCTCATTCTCTGACACTATGTGACAGGTGAGCGTTTGATTGATACTGCCTCTCTCATTCTCTGACACGATGTGACAGGCGAGTGTTGGATAGATACAGCATCTCGCATTCTCTGATGTTGTGATTGTTGAGTGTTGGAAACATAATGCCTCTGACATTCTCTGAAACTGTGTGACAGGTGAGTGTTGGATAGATATTGCCTCTCTCATTCTCTGACACTATGTAACAGGTGATTGTAGAATAGATACTGCCTCTTTCATTCTCAGACACGATGTCACAGGTGAGCGTTTGATTGATACTGCCACTCTCATTCTCTGACACGATGTGACAGGTGAGCGTTGGATAGATATAGCTTCTCTCATTCTCTGATGCTGTGATTGTTGAGTGTTGGAAACATACTGCCTCTCTCATTCTCTGAAACTGTGTGACAGGTGAGTGTTGGAAAGATACTGCCTCTCTCATTCTCTGACACTATGTGACAGGTGAGTGCAGAATAGATACTGCCTCTCTCATTCTCTGATACTAGGTGTCATGTGAGTGGAGGATAGATACTGCCTCTCTCATTCTCTGATACAATGTGACAGGTGAGCGTTTGATTGATACTGCCTCTCACATTCTCTGACACTATGTGACAGGTGAGTGTAGGATAGAAACTGCCTCTTTCATTCTCTGACACTATGTGACAGGTGAGTGTTTTTTAGATACTGCATCGCTCATTCTCTGACACGATGTGACACGTGAGCGAAGGATAGATACTGACTCTCTCAGTCTCTGATACTCAGTGACAGGTGAGTGTTGGAGAGATACTGCCTATCTCATTCTCTGACACTATGTGACAGGTGAGTGCAGAATTGATACTGCCTCTCTCATTCTCTGACACCAGGTGTCATGTGAGTGGAGGATAGATACTGCCTCTCTCATTCTCTGATACAATGTGACAGGTGAGTGTTGGATAGATACTGCCTCTCTCATTCTCTGACACTATGTGACAGGTGAGCGTTTGATTGATACTTCCTCTCTCATTCTCTGACACTATGTGACAGTTGAGTGTAGGATAGCTGCTGCCTCTCACAATCTCTGACACTATGTGACAGGTGAGTGTAGGATAGATACTGACTCTCTCATTCTCTGATGCTCCGTGACAAGTGAGTGTTGGAGAGATACTGCCTCTCTCATTCTCTGACACGATGTGACAGGTGAGTTTTGGATAGATACAGCCTCTCTCATTCTCTGATACTGTGACAGTTGAGTGTTGGAACCATACTGCATCTGTCATTCTCTGATACTATGTGACAGGTGAGTGTAGGATCGATACTGCCTGTCTCATTCGCTGATATTATGTGACAGGTGAGCGTTGGATAGATACTGCCAACTCATTCTCTGACACTATGTGACAGTTGAGTGCAGGATAGCTGCTGCCTCTCACATTCTCTGACACTATGTGACAGGTGAGTGTAGGATAGATACTGACTCTCTCATTCTCTGATACTCAGTGACAGGTGAGTGTTGGAGAGATACTGCCTCTCTCATTCGCTGACACTATGTCACAGGTGAGTGTAGGATAGATACTGCCTCTTTCATTCTCTGACACGATGTGACATGTGAGAGTTTTTTAGATACTGCGTCTCTCATTCTCTGACACGATGTGACAGGTGAGTATAGGATAGATACTGACTCTCTCATTCTCTGATACTCAGTGACAGGTGAGTGTTGGAGAGATAATGAGATAATGCCTCTCTCATTCGCTGACACTATGTGACAGGTGAGTGTAGGATAGATACTGCCTCTCTCATTCTCTGACACTATGTAACAGGTGATTGTAGAATAGATACTGCCTCTATCATTCTCTGACACGATGTGACAGGTGAGCGTTTGATTGATACTGCCTCTTTCATTCTCTGACACGATGTGACAGGTGAGTGTTGGATAGATACAGCCTCTCTCATTCTCTGATGCTGTGATTGTTGAGTGTTGGAAACATACTGCCTCTGTCATTCTCTGAAACTGTCTGACATGTGAGTGTTGGATAGATACTGCCTCTCTCATTCTCTGACACTATGTGACAGGTGAGTGCAGAATTGATACTGCCTCTCTCATTCTCTGACACCAGATGTCATGTGAGTGGAGGATAGATACTGCCTCTCTCATTCTCTGATACAATGTGACAAGTGAGTGTAGGAGAGATGCTGCCTCTCACATTCTCTGACACTATGTGACAGGTGAGTGTAGGATGGATACTGCCTCATTCATTCTCTGACACCATGTGACAGGTGAGTGTTTTTTAGATACTGCGTCTCTCATTCTCTGACACGATGTGACATGTGAGCGTAGGATAGATACTGACTCTCTCAGTCTCTGATACTCAGTGACAGGTGAGTGTTGGAGAGATACTGCCTCTCTCATTCGCTGACACTATGTGACAGGTGAGTGTAGAACAGATACTGCCTAGGTGTCATGTGAGTGGAGGATAGATACTGCCTCTCTCATTCTCTGATACAATGTGACAGGTGAGTGTTGGATAGATACTGCCTCTCTCATTCTCTGACACGATGTGACAGGTGAGCGTTTGATTGATACTGCCTCCCTCATTCTCTGACACGATGTGACAGGTGAGTGATGGATAGATACAGCCTCTCTCATTCTCTGATACTGTGACAGTTGAGTGTTGGAAACATACTGCCTCTGTCATTCTCTGAAACTGTGTGACAGGTGAGTGTAGGATCGATACTGCCTCCCTCATTCGCTGATATTATGTGACAGGTGAGCGTTGGATAGATACTGCCAACTCATTCTCTGACACTATGTGACAGTTGAGTGTAGGCTAGCTGCTGCCTCTCACATTCTCTGACACTATGTGACAGGTGAGTGTAGGATAGACACTGACTCTTTCATTCTCTGATACTCAGTGACAGTTAAGTGTTGGAGAGATACTGTCTCTCTCATTCTCCGACACTATGTAACAGGTGATTTTAGGATAGATACTGCCTCTCTCATTCTCTGACACTATGTGACAGGTGAGCGTTTGATTGATACTGCCTCTCTCATTCTCTGACACGATGTGACAGGTGAGTGTTGGATAGATACAGCATCTCTCTTTCTCTGATGTTGTGATTGTTGAGTGTTGGAAACCTACTGCCTCTGTCATTCTCTGAAACTGTGTGACAGGTGAGTGTTGGATGGATACTGCCTCTCTCATTCTCTGACACTATGCAGCAGGTGATTGTAGAATAGATACTGCCTCTCTCATTCTCAGACACGATGTGACAGGTGAGCGTTTGATTGATACTGCCTCTCTCATTCTCTGACACGATGTGACAGGTGAGTGTTGGATAGATACAGCCTTCTCATTCTCTGATGCTGTGATTGTTGAGTGTTGGAAACATACTGCCTCTGTCATTCTCTGAAACTGTCTGACATGTGAGTGTTGGATAGATACTGCCTCTCTCATTCTCTGACACTATGTGATAGGTGAGTGCAGAATAGATACTGCCTCTCACATACACTGACACTAGGTGTCATGTGAGTGGAGGATAGATACTGCCTCTCTCATTCTCTGATACAATGTGACAGGTGAGTGTAGGATAGATGCTGCCTCTCACATTCTCTGACACTATGTGACAGGTGAGTGTAGGATAGATACTGCCTCTTTCATTCTCTGACATTATGTGACAGGTGAGTGTTTTTTAGATACTGCGTCTCTCATTCTCTGACACGATGTGACAGGTGAGCGAAGGATAGATACTGAAACTCTCAGTCTCTGATACTCAGTGACAGGTGAGTGTTGGAGAGATACTGCCTCTCTCATTCGCTGATACTAAGTGACAGGTGAGTGTAGAATAGATACTGCCGATCTCATTCTCTGACACTATGTGACAGATGAGTGCAGAATTAATACTGCCTCTCTCATTCTCTGACACAAGGTGTCATGTGAGTGGAGGATAGATACTGCCTCCCTCATTCTCTGATACAATGTGACAGGTGAGTGTTGGATAGATACTGCCTCTCTCATTCGTGACACTATGTGACAGGTGAGCGTTTGATTGATACTTCCTCTCTCATTCTCTGACACGATGTGACAGGTGAGTGTTGGATAGATACAGCCTCTCTCATTCTCTGATACTGTGACAGTTGAGTGTTGGAAAAATACTGCCTCTGTCATTCTCTGATACTATGTGACAGGTGAGTGTAGGATCGATACTGCCTCTCTCATTCGCTGATATTATGTGACAGGTGAGCGTTGGATAGATACTGCCAACTCATTCTCTGACACTATGTGACAGTTGAGTGTAGGATAGATGCTGCCTCTCACATTCTCTGACACTATGTGACAGGTGAGTGTAGGATAGATACTGACTCTCTCATTCTCTGATACTCAGTGACAAGTGAGTGTTGGAGAGATACTGCCTCTCTCATTCTCTGACACGATGTGGACAGGTGAGTTTTGGATAGATACAGCCTCTCTCATTCTATGATACTGTGACAGTTGAGTGTTGGCAACATACTGCATCTGTCATTCTCTGATACTATGTGACAGGTGAGTGTAGGATCGATACTGCCTCTCTCATTCGCTGATATTATGTGACAGGTGAGCGTTGGATAGATACTGCCAACTCATTCTCTGACACTATGTGACAGTTGAGTGTAGGATAGCTGCTGCTTCTCACATTCTCTGACACTATGTGACAGGTGAGTGTTGCATAGACACTGACTCTCTCATTCTCTGATACTCAGTGACAGGTGAGTGTTGGAGAGATACTGCCTCTCTCATTCGCTGACACTATGTGACAGGTGAGTGTAGGATAGATACTGCCTCTTTCATTCTCTGACACTATGTGACAGGTGAGTGTTTTTTAGTTACTGCGTCTCTCATTCTCTGACACGATGTGACAGGTGAGTTTTGGATAGATACTGACTCTCTCATTCTCTGATACTCAGTGACAGGTGAGTGTTGGAGAGATAATGAGATAATGCCACTCTAATTCTCTGACACTATGTAACAGGTGATTTTAGGATCGATACTGCCTCTCTCATTCTCTGACACTATGTGACAGGTGAGCGTTTGATTGATACTGCCTCTCTCATTTTCTGACACGATGTGACAGGTGAGTGTTGGATAGATACAGCTTCTCTCATTCTCTGATGCTGTGATTGTTGAGTGTTGGAAACATACTGCCTCTCTCATTCTCTGACACTATGTGAGAGGTGAGTGCAGAGTAGATACTGCCTCTCTCATTCTCTGACACTCGGTGTCATGTGAGTGGAGGATAGATACTGCCTCTCTCATTCTCTGATACAATGTGACAGGTGAGTGTAGGATAGATGCTGCCTCTCATATTCTCTGAAACTATGTGGCAGGTGAGTGTAGGATAGATACTGCCTCTTTCATTCTCTGACACGATGTGACAGGTGAGTGTTGGATAGATACTGCCTCTCTCATTCGCTGACACTATGTGACAGGTGAGTGTAGAATAGATTCTGCCTATCTCATTCTCTGACACTATGTGACAGGTGAGTGCAGAATAGATACTGCCTCTCTCATTCTCTGACACTAGGTGACATGTGAGTGGAGGATAGAAACTGCCTCTCTCATTCTCTGATACAATGTGACAGGTGAGTGTTGGATAGATACTGCCTCTCTCATTCTCTGACACGATGTGACAGGTGAGCGTTTGATTGATACTGCCTCTCTCATTCTCTGACACGATGTGACAGGTGAGTGTTGGATAGATACTGCCTCTCTCATTCTCTGATACTGTGACAGTTGAGTGTTGGAAACATACTGCCTCTGTCATTCTCTGATACTATGTGACAAGTGAGGGTAGGATCGATACTGCCTCTCTCATTCGCTGAAATTATGTGACAGGTGAACGTTGGAAAGATACTGCCAACTCATTCTCTGACACTATGTGACAGTTGAGTGTAGGATAGATGCTGCCTCTCACATTCTCTGACACTATGTGACAGGTGAGTGTAGGATAGATCCTGACTCTCTCATTCTCTGATACTCAGTGACAAGTGAGTGTTGGATTGATACTGCCTCTTTCATTCTCTGAAACAGTCTGACATGTGAGTGTTGGATAGAAACTGCCTCTCTCATTCTCTGACACTATGTGACAGGTGAGTGCAGAATAGATACTGCCTCTCTCATCCTCTGACACTAGGTATCATGTGAGTGGAGGATAGATACTGCCTCTTTCATTCCCTGATACAATGTGACAGGTGAGTGAAGGATAGATGCTGCCTCTCACATTCTCTGACACTATGTGACAGGTGAGTGTAGGATAGATACTGCCTCTTTCATTCTCTGACACTATGTGACAGGTGAGTGTAGAATAGATACTGCGTCTCTCATTCTCTGACACGATGTGACAGGTGAGTGTAGGATAGATACTGACGCTCTCAGTCTCTGATACTCAGTGACAGGTGAGTGTTGGAGAGTTACTGCCTCTCTCATTCGCAGACACTATGTGACAGGTGAGTGTAGAATAGATACTGCCTATCTCATTCTCTCACAATATGTGACAGTTGTGTGTAGGATAGACACTGCCTCTCTCATTCTCTGACACTATGTGACAGTTGAGTGTAGGATAGCTGCTGCCTCTCACATTGTCTGACACTATGTGACAAGTGAGTGTAGGATAGACACTGACTCTCTCAATCTCTGATACTCAGTGACAGGTGAGTGTTGGAGAGATACTGCCTCCCTTTTTCGCTGACACTATGTGACAGGTGAGTGCAGGATAGATGCTGCCTCTCACATTCTCTGACACTATGTGACAGTTGAGTGTAGGATAGATACTGCCTGTTTCATTCTCTGACACTATGTGACAGGTGAATGTTTTTTAGATACTGCGTCTCTCATTCTCTGACACGATGTGACAGGTGAGTGTAGGATAGATACTGACTCTCTCAGTCTCTGATACTCAGTGACAGGTGAGAGTTGGAGAGATACTGCCTCTCTCATTCGCTGACACTATGTGACAGGTGAGTGTAGAATCGATACTGCCCATCTCATTCTCTCACAATATGTGACAGTTGTGTGTAGGATAGATACTGCCTCGCTCATTCTCTGACACTATGTAACAGGTGATTTTAGGATAGATACTGCCTCTCACATTCTCTGACACTATGTGACAGGTGGGCGTTTGATTGATACTGCCTCTCTCATTCTCTGACACGATGTCATAGGTGAGTGTTGGATAGATACAGCTTCTCTCATTCTCTGATGCTGTGATTGTTGAGTGTTGGAAACATACTGCCTCTGTCATTCTCTGAAACTGTCTGACATGTGAGTGTTGGATAGACACTGCCTCTCTCATTCTCTGACACTATGTGAGAGGTGAGTGCAGAATAGATACTGCCTCTCTCATTCTCTGACAGTTGGTGTCATGTGAGTGGAGGATAGATACTGCCTCTCTCATTCTCTGATACAATATGACAGGTGATTGTTGGATAGATACTGCCTCTCTCATTCTCTGACACGATGTGACAGGAGAGCGTTTGATTGATACTGCCTCTCTCATTCTCTGACACGATGTGACAGGTGAGTGTTGGATAGATACAGCCTCTCTCATTCTCTGATGCTGTGATTGTTGAGTGTTGGAAACATACTGCCTCTGTCATTCTCTGAAACTGTCTGACATGTGAGTGTTGGATAGATACTGCCTCGCTCATTCTCTGACACTATGTGATAGGTCAGTGCAGAATAGATACAGCCTCTCTCATACTCTGACACTAGGTGTCATGTGAGTGGAGGATTGATATTGCCTCTCTCATTCTCTGATACAACGTGACAGGTGAGTGTAGGATAGATGCTGCCTCTCACATTCTCTGACACTATGTGACAGGTGAGTGCAGGATAGATACTGCCTCTTTCATTCTCTGACACTATGTGACAGGTGAGTGTTTTTTAGATACTGCGTCTCTCATTCTCTGACACGATGTGACAGGTGAGCGTAGGATAGATACTGCCTCTCTCAGTCTCTGATACTCAGTGACAGGTGAGTGTTGGAGAGATACTGCCTCTCTCATTCGCTGACACTATGTGACAGGTGAGTGTAGGATAGCTACTGCCTCTTTCATTCTCTGATACTGTGACAGTTGAGTGTTGGAAACATACTGCCTCTATCATTCTCTGATACTATGTGACAGGTGAGTGCAGGATCGATACTGCCTCTCTCATTCTCTGACACGATGTGACAGGTGAGTGTTGGATAGATACAGCTTCTCTCATTCTCTGATGCTGTGATTGTTCAGTGTTGGAAACATACTGCCTCTGTCATTCTCTGAAACTGTGTGACAGGTGAGTGTTGGATCAATACTGCCTCTCTCATTCTCTGACACTATGTGAGAGGTGAGTGCAGAATAGATAATGCCTCTCTCATTCTCTGACACTTGGTGTCATGTGAGCGTTTGATTGATACTGCCTCTCTCATTCTCTGACACGATGTGACAGGTGAGTGTTGGATAGATACTGCCTCTCTCATTCTCTGATGCTGTGATTGTTGAGTGTTGAAAAAATACTGCCTCTGTCATTCTCTGAAACTGTCTGACATGTGAGTGTTGGATAGATACTGCCTCTCTCATTCTCTGACACGATGTGATAGGTGAGTGCAGAATAGATAAAGCCTCTCTCATACTCTGACACGAGGTGTCATGTGAGTGGAGGATAGATACTGCCTCTCTCATTCTCTGATACAATGTGACAGGTGAGTGTAGGATAGATGCTGCCTCTCACATTCTCTGACACTATGTGACAGGTGAGTGTAGGATAGATACTGCCTCTTTCATTCTCTGACACTATGTGACAGGTGAGTGTTTTTTAGATACTGCGTCTCTCATTCTCTGACACGATGTGACAGGTGAGCGTAGGATAGATGCTGACTCTCTCAGTCTCTGATACTCAGTAACAGGTGAGTGTTGGAGAGATACTGCCTCTGTCATTCTCTGATACTATGTGACAGGTGAGTGTAGGATCGATACTGCCTCTATCATTCGCTGATATTATGTGACAGGTGAGTGTAGGATAGACACTGACTCTCTCATTCTCTGATACTCAGTGACAGGTGAATGTTGGAGAGATACTGCCTCTCTCATTCGCTGACACTATGTGACAGGTGAGTGTAGGATAGATACTGCCTCTTTCATTCTCTGACACTATGTGACAGGTGAATGTTTTTTAGATACTGCGTCTCTCATTCTCTGACACGATGTGACAGGTGAGTGTTGGATCGATACAGCCTCTCTCATTCTCTGATCCTGTGACAGTTGAATGTTGGAAACATACTGCCTCTGTCATTCTCTGATACTATGTGACAGGTGAGTGTAGGATCGATACTGCCTCTCTCATTCGCTGATATTATGTGACAGGTGAGGGTTGGATAGATACTGCCTCTCTGATTCTCTGACACTATGTAACAGGTGATTGTAGAATAGATACTGCCTCTCTCATTCTCTGACACAATTGACAGGTGAGCGTTTGATTGATACTGCCTCTTTCATTCTCTGACACGATGTGACAGGTGAGTGTTGGATAGATACAGCCTCTCTCATTTTCTGATGCTGTGATTGTTGAGTGTTGGAAACATACTGTCTCTGTCATTCTCTGAAACTGTCTGACATGTGAGTGTAGGATCGATACTGCCTCTCTCATTCGCTGATATTATGTGACAGGTGAGCGTTGGATAGATACTGCCAACTCATTCTCTGACACTATGTGACAGTTGAGTGTTGGATAGCTGCTGCCTCTCACATTCTCTGACACTATGTGACAGGTGAGTGTAGGATAGACACTGACTCTCTCATTCTCTGATACTCAGTGACAGGTGAGTGTTGGAGAGATACTGCCTCTCTCATTCGCTGACACTATGTGACAGGTGAATGTAGGATAGATACTGCCTCTTTCATTCTCTGACACTATGTGACAGGTGAGTGTTTTTTAGATACTGCTTCTCTCATTCTCTGACACGATGTGACAGGTGAGTGTAGGATAGATACTGCCTCTCTCATTCTCTGATACTCAGTGACAGGTGAGTTATGGAGAGATAATGCCTCTCTCATTCGCTGACACTATGTGACAGGTGAGTGTAGGATAGATACAGCCTTTCTCATTCTCTCACAATATGTGACAGTCGAGTGTAGGATAGATACTGCCTCTCTCATTCTCTGACACTAGGTAACAAGTGATTGCAGAATAGATACTGCCTCTTTCATTCTCTGACACGATGTGACAGGTGAGCGTTTGATTGATACTGCCTCTCTCATTTTCTGACTCGATGTGACAGGTGAGTGTTGGATAGATACAGCCTCTCTCATTCTCTGATGCTGTGATTGTTGAGTGTTGGAAACATACTGCCTCTGTCATTCTCTGAAACTGTCTGACATGTGAGTGTTGGATAGATACTGCCTCTCTCATTCTCTGACACTCTGTGACAGGTGAGTGCAGAATAGATACTGCCTCTCTCATACTCTGACACTAGGTGTCATGTGAGTGGAGGATAGATACTGCCTCTCTCATTCTCTGATACAATGTGACAGGTGAGTGCAGGATAGATGCTGCCTCTCACATTCTCTGACACTATGTGACAGGTGAGTGTAGGATAGATACTGCTTCTTTCATTCTCTGATACAATGTGAAAGGTGATTTTAGGATAGATACTGCCTCTCTCATTCTCTGACACTTGGTGTCATGTGAGTGGAGGATAGATACTGCCTCTCTCATTCTCTGATACAATGTGACAGGTGAGTGTTGGATAGATACTGCCTCTCTCATTCTCTGACACGATGTAACAGGTGAGCGTTTGATTGATACTGCCTCTCTCATTCTCTGACACGATGTGACAGGTGAGTGTTGGATAGATACAGCCTCTCTCATTCTCTGATGCTGTGATTGTTGAGTGTTGGAAACATACTGCCTCTGTCATTCTCTGAAACTGTCTGACATGTGAGTGTTGGATAGATACTGCCTCTCTCATTCTCTGACACTATGTGATAGGTGAGTGCAGAATATATACAGCCTCTCTCATACTCTGACACTAGGTGTCATATGAGTGGAGGATAGATACTGCCTCTCTCATTCTCTGATACAATGTGACAGGTGAGTGTAGGATAGATGCTGCCTCTCACATTCTCTGACAATATGTGACAGGTGAGTGTAGGATAGATACTGCCTCTTTCATTCTCTGACACTATGTGACAGGTGAGTGTTTTTTAGATACTGCCTCTCTCATTCGCTGACACTATGTGACAGGTGAGTGTAGAATAGATGCTGCCTATCTCATTCTCTGACACTCTGTGACAGGTGAGTGCAGTATAGATACTGCCTCTCTCATTCTCTGACACTAGGTGTCATGTGAGTGGAGGATAGATACTGCCTCTCTCATTCTCTGATACAATGTGACTGGTGAGTGTTGGATAGATACTGCCTCTGTCATTCTCTGACACTATGTGACAGGTGAGCGTTTGATTGATACTGCCTCTTTCATTCTCTGACACGATGTGACAGGTAAGTGTTGGATAGATACAGCCTCTATCATTCTCTGATACTGTGACAGTTGAGTGTTGGAAACATACTGCCTCTGTCATTCTCTGATACTGTGTGACAGGTGAGTGTAGGATCGATACTGCCTCTCTCATTCGCTGATATTATGTGACAGGTGAGCGTTGGATAGATACTGCCAACTCATTCTCTGACACTATGTGACAGTTGAGTGTAGGATAGATGCTGCCTCTCACATTCTCTGACACTATGTGACAGGTGAGTGTAGGATAGATACTGACTCTCTCATTCTCTGATACTCAGTGACAAGTGAGTGTTGGAGAGATACTGCCTCTCTCATTCTCTGACACGATGTGACTGGTGAGTTTTGGATAGATACAGCCTCTCTCATTCTATGATACTGTGACAGTTGAGTGTTGTAAACATACTGCATCTGTCATTCTCTGATACTATGTGACAGGTGAGTGTAGGATCGATACTGCCTCTTTCATTCGCTGATATTATGTGACAGGTGAGCGTTGGATAGATACTGCCAATTCATTCTCTGATACTCAGTGACAGGTGAGTGTTGGAGAGATACTGCCTCTCTCATTCGCTGACACTATGTGACAGGTGAGTGCAGGATAGATACTGCCTCTTTCATTCTCTGACACTATGTGACAGGTGAGTGTTTTTTACATACTGCGTCTCTCATTCTCTGACACGATGTGACAGGTGAGTGCAGGATAGATACTGACTCTCTCATTCTGTGATACTCAGTGACAGGTGAGTGTTGGAGAGATAATGAGATAATGCCTCTCTCATTCGCTAACACTATGTGACAGTTGAGTGTAGGATAGATACTGCCTCTCTCATTCTCTCACAATATGTGACAGTTGAGTGTAGGATAGATACTGCCTCTCTCATTCTCTGACACTATGTAACAGGTGATTGTAGAATAGATACTGCATCTCTCATTCTCTGACACTATGTGACAGGTGACCGTTTGATTGATACTGCCTCTTTCATTCTCTGACACGATGTGACAGGTGAGTGTTGGATAGATACAGCCTCTCTCATTCTCTGATGCTGTGATTGTTGAGTGTTGGAAACATACTGCCTCTATCATTCTCTGAAACTGTCTGACATGTGAGTGTTGGATAGATACTGCCTCTCTCATTCTCTGACACTATGTGACAGGTGAGTGCAGAATAGATACTGCCTCTCTCATACTCTGACACTAGGTGTCATGTGAGTGGAGGATAGATACTGCCTCTCTCATTCTCTGATGCAATGTGACAGGTGAGTGTAGGATAGATGCTGCCTCTCACATTCTCTGACACTATGTGACAGGTGAGTGCAGGATAGATACTGACTCTCTCAGTCTCTGATACTCAGTGACAGATGAGTGTTGGACAGATACTGCC
Organism: Pristiophorus japonicus; assembly: GCF_044704955.1. Classification (NCBI taxonomy): domain Eukaryota; kingdom Metazoa; phylum Chordata; class Chondrichthyes; family Pristiophoridae; genus Pristiophorus; species Pristiophorus japonicus. Next base: position 23,073,389 of record NC_092003.1, read on the forward strand.
TCTCTCATTCAATGACACTATGTAACAGGTGATTTTAGGATAGATACTGCCTCTCTCATTCTCTGACACTGTGACAGGTGAGCGTTTGATTGATACTGCCTCTCTCATTCTCTGACACTATGTGACAGGTGAGTGTTTTTAGATACTGCATCTCTCATTGTCTGATACTCAGTGACAGGTGAGTGTTGGAGAGATACTGCCTGTCTCATACTCTGACACTAGGTGTCATGTGAGTGGAGGATAGATACTGCCAACTCATTCTCTGACACTATGTGACAGTTGAGTGTAGGATAGATGCTGCCTCTCACATTCTCTGACACTATGTGACAGGTGAGTGTAGGATAGATACTGACTCTCTCATTCTCTGATACTCAGTGACAAGTGAGTGTTGGAGAGATACTGCCTCTCTCATTCTCTGACACGATGTGACTGGTGAGTTTTGGATAGATACAGCCTCTCTCATTCTATGATACTGTGACAGTTGAGTGTTGGAAACATACTGCATCTGTCATTCTCTGATACTATGTGGCAGGTGAGTGTAGGATCGATACTGCCTCTTTCATTCGCTGATATTATGTGACAGGTGAGCGTTGGATAGATACTGCCAACTCATTCTCTGACACTATGTGACAGTTGAGTGCAGGATAGCTGCTGCCTCTCACATTCTCTGACACTATGTGACAGGTGAGTGTAGGATAGACACTGACTCTCTCATTCTCTGATACTCAGTGACAGGTGAGTGTTGGAGAGATACTGCCTCTCTCATTCGCTGACACTATGTGACAGGTGAGTGCAGGATAGATACTGCCTCTTTCATTCTCTGACACTATGTGACAGGTGAGTGTTTTTTACAGACTGCGTCTCTCATTCTCTGACACAATGTGACAGCTGAGTGTAGGATAGATACTGACTCTCTCATTCTGTGATACTCAGTGACAGGTGAGTGTTGGAGAGATAATGAGATAATGCCTCTCTCATTCGCTGACACTATGTGACAGGTGAGTGTAGGTTAGATACTGCCTCTCTCATTCTCTCACAATATGTGACAGTTGAGTGTAGGATAGATACTGCCTCTCTCATTCTCTGATACTATGTAACAGGTGATTGTAGAATAGATACTGCCTCTCTAATTCTCTGACACTATGTGACAGGTGAGTGCAGAATAGATACTGCCTCTCTCATTCGCTGATATTATCTGACAGGTGACTGTTGGATAGATACTGCCAACTCAGTCTCTGACACTATGTCACAGTTGAGTGTAGGATAGATGCTGCCTCCCACATTCTCTCACACTATGTGACAGGTGAGTGTAGGATAGATACTGACTCTCTCATTCTCTGATACTCAGTGACAAGTGAGTGTTGGAGAGATACTGCCTCTCTCATTCTCTGACACGATGTGACAGGTGAGTTTTGGATAGATACAGCCTCTCTCATTCTCTGATACTGTGACAGTTGAGTGTTGGAAACATACTGCCTCTCTCATTCTCTGACACTATGTGACATGTGAGCGTTTGATTGATACTGCCTCTCTCATTCTCTGACACGATGTGACAGTTGAGTGCAGGAAAGCTGCTGCCTCTCACATTCTCTGACACTATGTGACAGGTGAGTGTAGGATAGACACTGACTCTCTCATTCTCTGATATTCAGTGACAGGTGAGTGTTGGAGAGATACTGCCTCTCTCATTCGCTGACACTATGTGACAGGTGAGTGTAGGATAGATACTGCCTCTCTCATTCTCTAACAATATGTGACAGTTGAGTGTAGGATAGATACTGCCTCTCTCATTCTCTGACACTATGTAACAGGTGATTTTAGATAGATACTGCCTCTCTCATTCTCTGATATTCAGTGACAGGTGAGTGTTGGAGAGATAATGAGATAATGCCTCTCTCATTCGCTGACACTATGTGACAGGTGAGTGTAGGATAGATACTGCCTCTCTCATTCTCTGACACTATGTGACAGGTGAGTGCAGAATAGATACGGCCTCTCTCATTCTCTGACACTAGGTGTCATGTGAGTGGAGGATAGATACTGCCTCTCTCATTCTCTGATACAATGTGACAGGTGAGTGTTGGATAGATACTGCCTCTCTCATTCTCTGACACTATGTGACAGGTGAGCGTTTGATTGATACTACCCCTCTCATTCTCTGACACGATGTGACAGGTGAGTGTTGGATAGATACAGCCTCTCTCATTCTCTGATACTGTGACAGTTGAATGTTGGAAAGATACTGCCTCTGTCATTCTCTGATACTATGTGACAGGCGAGTGTAGGATCGATACTGCCTCTCTCATTCGCTGATATTATGTGACAGGTGAGCGTTGGATAGATACTGCCAACTCATTCTCTGACACTATGTGACAGTTGAGTGTAGGCTAGCTGCTGCCTCTCACATTCACTGACACTATGTGACAGCTGAGTGTAGGATAGACACTGACTCTCTCATTCTCTGATACTCAGTGACAGGTGAGTGTTGGAGAGATACTGCCTCTCTCATTCGCTGAAACTATGTGACAGGTGAGTGTAGGATAGATACTGCCTCTCTCATTCTCTAACAATATGTGACAGTTGAGTGTTGGATAGATACTGCCTCTCTCATTCTCTGACACTACGTAACAGGTGATTTTAGGATAGATACTGCCTCTCTCATTCTCTGACACGATGTGACAGGCGAGTGTTGGATAGATACAGCTTCTCGCATTCTCTGATGTTGTGATTGTTGAGTGTTGGAAACATAATGCCTCTGTCATTCTCTGAAACTGTGTGACAGGTGAGTGTTGGATAGATACTGCCTCTCTCATTCTCTGACACTATGTAACAGGTGATTGTAGAATAGATACTGCCTCTCTCATTCTCAGACACGATGTGACATGTGAGCGTTTGATTGATACTGCCTCTCTCATTCTCTGACACGATGTGACAGGTGAGTGTTGGATAGATACAGCCTCTCTCATTCTCTGATGCTGTGATTGTTGAGTGTTGGAAACATACTGCCTCTGTCATTCTCTGAAACTGTCTGACATGTGAGTGTTGGATAGATACTGCCTCTCTCATTCTCTGACATTATGTGATAGGTGAGTGCAGAATAGATACTGGCTCTCTCATACACTGACACTAGGTGTCATGTGAGTGGAGGATAGATACTGCCTCTCTCATTCTCTGATACAATGTGACAGGTGAGTGCAGGGTAGATGCTGCCTCTCACATTCTCTGACACTATGTGACAGGTGAGTGTAGGATAGATACTGCCTCTTTCATTCTCTGACACTATGTGACAGGTGAGTGTTTTTTAGATACTGCGTCGCTCATTCTCTGACACGATGTGACAGGTGAGTGTAGGATCGATACTGACTCTCTCAGTCTCTGATACTTAGTGACAGATGAGTGTTGGAGAGATACTGCCTATCTCATTCTCTGACACTATGTGACAGGTGAGTGCAGAATTGATACTGCCTCTCTCATTCTCTGACACCAGGTGTCATGTGAGTGGAGGATAGATACTGCCTCTCTCATTCTCTGATACAATGTGACAGGTGAGTGTTGGATAGATACTGCCTCTCTCATTCTCTGACACTATTTGACAGGTGAGCGTTTGATTGATACTTCCTCTCTCATTCTCTGACACTATGTGACAGTTGAGTGTAGGATAGCTGCTGCCTCTCACAATCTCTGACACTATGTGACAGGTGAGTGTAGGATAGATACTGACTCTCTCATTCTCTGATGCTCAGTGACAAGTGAGTGTTGGAGAGATACCGCCTCTCTCATTCTCTGACACGATGTGACAGGTGAGTTTTGGATAGATACAGCCTCTCTCATTCTCTGATACTGTGACAGTTGAGTGTTGGAAACATACTGCATCTGTCATTCTCTGATACTATGTGACAGGTGAGTGTAGGATCGATATTGCCTCTCTCATTCGCTGATATTATGTGCCAGTTGAGCGTTGGATCGATACTGCCAACTCATTCTCTGACACTATGTGACAGTTGAGTGCAGGATAGCTGCTGCCTCTCACATTCTCTGACACTATGTGACAGGTGAGTGTAGGATAGATACTGACTCTCTCATTCTCTGACACTATGTGACAGGTGAGTGCAGAATAGATACTGCCTCTCTCATTCGCTGACACTATGTGACAGGTGAGTGTTGGAGAGATACTGCCTCTCTCATTCGCTGACACTATGTGACAGGTGAGTGTAGGATAGATACTGCCTCTTTCATTCTCTGACACTATGTGACAGGTGAGAGTTTTTTAGATACTGCGTCTCTCATTCTCTGACACGATGTGACATGTGAGTATAGGATAGATACTGACTCTCTCATTCTCTGATACTCAGTGACAGGTGAGTGTTGGAGAGATAATGAGATAATGCCTCTCTCATTCGCTGACACTATGTGACAGGTGAGTGTATTATAGATACTGCCTCTCTCATTCTCTCACAATATGTGACAGTTGAGTGTAGGATAGATACTGCCTCTCTCATTCTCTGACACTATGTAACAGGTGATTGTAGAATAGATACTGCCTCTCTCATTCTCTGACACTATGTGACAGGTGAGCGTTTGATTGATACTGCCTCTTTCATTCTCTGACACGATGTGACAGGTGAGTGTTGGATAGATACAGCCTCTCTCATTCTCTGATGCTGTGATTGTTGAGTGTTGGAAACATACTGCCTCTGTCATTCTCTGAAACTTTCTTACATGTGAGTGTTGGATAGATACTGCCTCTCTCATTCTCTGACACTATATGACAGGTGAGTGCAGAATAGATACTGCCTCTCTCATACTCTGACACTAGGTGTCATGTGAGTGGAGGATAGATACTGCCTCTCTCATTCTCTGATACAATGTGACAAGTGAGTGTAGGAGAGATGCTGCCTCTCACATTCTCTGACACTATGTGACAGGTGAGTGTAGGATGGATACTGCCTCTTTCATTCTCTGACACTATGTGACAGGTGAGTGTTTTTTAGATACTGCGTCTCTCATTCTCTGACACGATGTGACATGTGAGCGTAGGATAGATACTGACTCTCTCAGTCTCTGATACTCAGTGACAGGTGAGTGTTGGAGAGATACTGCCTCTCTCATTCGCTGACACTATGTGACAGGTGAGTGTAGAATAGATACTGCCTATCTCATTCTCTGACACTGTGTGACAGGTGAGTGCAGAATAGATACTGCCTCTCTCATTCTCTGACAGTAGGTGTCATGTGAGTGGAGGATAGATACTGCCTCTCTCATTCCCTGATACAATGTGACAGGTGAGTGTAGGATAGATACTGCCTCTCTCATTCTCTGACACGATGTGACAGGTGAGCGTTTGATTGATACTGCCTCTCTCATTCACTGACACGATGTGACAGGTGAGTGTTGGATCGATACAGCCTCTCTCATTCTCTGATACTGTGACAGTTGAGTGTTGGAAACATACTGCCTCTCTCATTCTCTGATACTATGTGACAGGTGAGTGTAGGATCGATACTGCCTCCCTCATTCGCTGATATTATGTGACAGGTGAGCGTTGGATAGATACTGCCAACTCATTCTCTGACACTATGTGACAGTTGAGTGTAGGCTAGCTGCTGCCTCTCACATTCTCTGACACTATGTGACAGGTGAGTGTAGGATAGACACTGACTCTCTCATTCTCTGATACTCAGTGACAGTTAAGTGTTGGAGAGATACTGTCTCTCACATTCTCCGACACTATGTAACAGGTGATTTTAGGATAGATACTGCCTCTCTCATTCTCTGACACTATGTGACAGGTGAGCGTTTGATTGATACTGCCTCTCTCATTCTCTGACACGATGTGACAGGTGAGTGTTGGATAGATACAGCCTCTCTCATTCTCTGATGCTGTGATTGTTGAGTGTTGGAAAAATACTGCCTCTGTCATTCTCTGAAACTGTCTGACATGTGAGTGTTGGATAGATATTGCCTCTCTCATTCTCTGACACTATGTGATAGGTGATTGCAGAATAGATACTGCCTCTCTCATACACTGACACTAGGTGTCATGTGAGTGGAGGATAGATACTGCCTCTCTCATTCTCTGATACAATGTGACAGGTGAGTGTAGGATAGATGCTGCCTCTCACATTCTCTGACACTATGTGACAGGTGAGTGTAGGATAGATACTGCCTCTTTCATTCTCTGACACTATGTGACAGGTGAGTGTTTTTTAGATACTGCGTCTCTCATTCTCTGACACGATGTGACAGGTGAGCGAAGGATAGATACTGAAACTCTCAGTCTCTGATAATCAGTGACAGGTGAGTGTTGGAGAGATACTGCCTCTCTCATTCGCTGATACTAAGTGACAGGTGAGTGTAGAATAGACACTGCCGATCTCATTCTCTGACACTAAGTGACAGGTGAGTGAAGAATTGATACTGCCTCTCTCATTCTCTGACACTAGGTGTCATGTGAGTGGAGGATAGATACTGCCTCCCTCATTCTCTGATACAATGTGACAGGTGAGTGTTGGATAGATACTGCCTCTCTCATTCGTGACACGATGTGACAGGTGAGCGTTTGATTGATACTTCCTCTCTCATTCTCTGACACGATGTGACAGGTGAGTGTTGGATAGATACAGCCTCTCTCATTCTCTGATAATGTGACAGTTGAGTGTTGGAAACATACTGCCTCTGTCATTCTCTGATACTATGTGACAGGTGAGTGTAGGATCGATACTGCCTCTCTCATTCGCTGATATTATGTGACAGGTGAGCGTTGGATAGATACTGCCAACTCATTCTCTGACACTATGTGACAGTTGAGTGTAGGATAGATGCTGCCTCTCACATTCTCTGACACTATGTGACAGGTGAGTGTAGGATAGATACTGACTCTCTCATTCTCTGATACTCAGTGACAAGTGAGTGTTGGAGAGATACTGCCTCTCTCATTCTCTGACACGATGTGACAGGTGAGTTTTGGATAGATACAGCCTCTCTCATTCTTTGATACTGTGACAGTTGAGTGTTGGAAACATACTGCATCTGTCATTCTCTGATACTATGTGACAGGTGAGTGTAGCATCGATACTGCCTCTCTCATTCGCTGATATTATGTGACAGGTGAGCGTTGGATAGATACTGCCAACTCATTCTCTGACACTATGTGACAGTTGAGTGTAGGATAGCTGCTGCTTCTCACATTCTCTGACACTATGTGACAGGTGAGTGTAGCATAGACACTGACTCGCTCATTCTCTGATACTCAGTGACAGGTGAGTGTTGGAGAGATACTGCCTCTCTCATTCGCTGACACTATGTGACAGGTGAGTGTAGGATAGATACTGCCTCTTTCATTCTCTGACACTATGTGACAGGTGAGTGTTTTTTAGATACTGCGTCTCTCATTCTCTGACATGATGTGACAGGTGAGTTTAGGATAGATACTGACTCTCTCATTCTCTGATACTCAGTGACAGGTGAGTGTTGGAGAGATAATGAGATAATGCCTCTCTCATTCACTGACACTATGTGACAGGTGAGTGTAGGAAAGATACTGCCTCTCTCATTCTCTCACAATATGTGACAGTTGAGTGTAGGATAGATACTGCCTCTCTCATTCTCTGACACTATGTAACAGGTGATTGTAGAATAGATACTGCCTCTCTCATTCTCTGACACTATGTGACAGGTGAGCGTTTGATTGATACTGCCTCTTTCATTCTCTGACACGATGTGACAGGTGAGTGTTGGATAGATACAGCCTCTCTCATTCTCTGATGCTGTGATTGTTGAGTGTTGGAAACATACTGCCTCTGTCATTCTCTGAAACTGTCTGACATGTGAGTGTTGGATAGATACTGCCTCTCTCATTCTCTGACACTATGTGACAGGTGAGTGCAGAATAGATACTGCCTCTCTCATACTCTGACACTAGGTGTCATGTGAGTGGAGGATAGATACTGCCTCTCACATTCTCTGACACTATGTGACAGGTGAGTGTAGGATGGATACTGCCTCTTTCATTCTCTGACACTATGTGACAGGTGAGTGTTTTTTAGATACTGCGTCTCTCATTCTCTGACACGATGTGACATGTGAGCGTAGGATAGATATTGACTCTCTCAGTCTCTGATACTCAGTGACAGGTGAGTGTTGGAGAGATACTGCCTCTCTCATTCGCTGACACTATGTGACAGGTGAGTGTAGAATAGATACTGCCTATCTCATTCTCTGACACTGTGTGACAGGTGAGTGCAGAATAGATACTGCCTCTCTCATTCTCTGACAGTAGGTGTCATGTGAGTGGAGGATAGATACTGCCTCTCTCATTCCCTGATACAATGTGACAGGTGAGTGTAGGATAGATACTGCCTCTCTCATTCTCTGACACGATGTGACAGGTGAGCGTTTGATTGATACTGCCTCTCTCATTCTCTGACACGATGTGACAGGTGAGTGTTGGATAGATACAGCCTCTCTCATTCTCTGATGCTGTGATTGTTGAGTGTTGGAAAAATACTGCCTCTGTCATTCTCTGAAACTGTCTGACATGTGAGTGTTGGATAGATATTGCCTCTCTCATTCTCTGACACTATGTGATAGGTGATTGCAGAATAGATACTGCCTCTCTCATACACTGACACTAGGTGTCATGTGAGTGGAGGATAGATACTGCCTCTCTCATTCTCTGACACTATGTGACAGGTGAGTGTAGGATAGATACTGCCTCTTTCATTCTCTGACACTATGTGACAGGTGAGTGTTTTTTAGATACTGCGTCTCTCATTCTCTGACACGATGTGACAGGTGAGCGAAGGATAGATACTGAAACTCTCAGTCTCTGATAATCAGTGACAGGTGAGTGTTGGAGAGATACTGCCTCTCTCATTCGCTGATACTAAGTGACAGGTGAGTGTAGAATAGACACTGCCGATCTCATTCTCTGACACTAAGTGACAGGTGAGTGAAGAATTGATACTGCCTCTCTCATTCTCTGACACTAGGTGTCATGTGAGTGGAGGATAGATACTGCCTCCCTCATTCTCTGATACAATGTGACAGGTGAGTGTTGGATAGATACTGCCTCTCTCATTCGTGACACGATGTGACAGGTGAGCGTTTGATTGATACTTCCTCTCTCATTCTCTGACACGATGTGACAGGTGAGTGTTGGATAGATACAGCCTCTCTCATTCTCTGATAATGTGACAGTTGAGTGTTGGAAACATACTGCCTCTGTCATTCTCTGATACTATGTGACAGGTGAGTGTAGGATCGATACTGCCTCTCTCATTCGCTGATATTATGTGACAGGTGAGCGTTGGATAGATACTGCCAACTCATTCTCTGACACTATGTGACAGTTGAGTGTAGGATAGATGCTGCCTCTCACATTCTCTGACACTATGTGACAGGTGAGTGTAGGATAGATACTGACTCTCTCATTCTCTGATACTCAGTGACAAGTGAGTGTTGGAGAGATACTGCCTCTCTCATTCTCTGACACGATGTGACAGGTGAGTTTTGGATAGATACAGCCTCTCTCATTCTTTGATACTGTGACAGTTGAGTGTTGGAAACATACTGCATCTGTCATTCTCTGATACTATGTGACAGGTGAGTGTAGCATCGATACTGCCTCTCTCATTCGCTGATATTATGTGACAGGTGAGCGTTGGATAGATACTGCCAACTCATTCTCTGACACTATGTGACAGTTGAGTGTAGGATAGCTGCTGCTTCTCACATTCTCTGACACTATGTGACAGGTGAGTGTAGCATAGACACTAACTCTCTCATTCTCTGATACTCAGTGACAGGTGAGTGTTGGAGAGATACTGCCTCTCTCATTCGCTGAAACTATGTGACAGGTGAGTGTAGGATAGCTACTGCCTCTTTCATTCTCTGACACTATGTGACAGGTGAGTGTTTTTGATACTGCGTCTCTCATTCTCTGACACGATGTGACAGGTGAGTTTAGGATAGATACTGACTCTCTCATTCTCTGATACTCAGTGACAGGTGAGTGTTGGAGAGATAATGAGATAATGCCTCTCTCATTCGCTGACACTATGTGACAGGTGAGTGTAGGAAAGATACTGCCTCTCTCATTCTCTCACAACATGTGACAGTTGAGTGTAGGATAGATACTGCCTCTCTCATTCTCTGACACTATGTAACAGGTGATTGTAGAATAGATACTGCCTCTTTCATTCTCTGACACTATGTGACAGGTGAGCGTTTGATTGATACTGCCTCTCTCATTCTCTGACACGATGTGACAGGTGAGTGTTGGATAGATACAGACTCTCTCATTCTCTGATGCTGTGATTGTTGAGTGTTGGAAACATACTGCCTCTGTCATTCTCTGAAACTGTCTGACATGTGAGTGTTGGATAGATACTGCCTCTCTCATTCTCTGACACTATGTGACAGGTGAGTGCAGAATAGATACTGCCTCTCTCATACTCTGACACTAGGTGTCATGTGAGTGGAGGATAGATACTGCCTCTCTCATTCTCTGATACAATGTGACAAGTGAGTGCAGGATAGATGCTGCCTCTCACATTCTCTGATACTCAGTGACAAGTGAGTGTTGGAGAGATAATGCCTCTCTCATTCGCTGACACTAAGTGACAGGTGAGTGTAGGATAGATACAGCCTTTCTCATTCTCTGATGCTGTGATTGTTGAGTGTTGGATAGATACTGCCTCTCTCATTCTCTGACACGATGTGACAGGTGAGTGTAGGATAGATACTGACTCTCACATTCTCTGACACTATGTGACAGGTGAGTGTAGGATAGATACTGACTCTCTCATTCTCTGATACTCAGTGACAAGTGAGTGTTGGAGAGATACTGCCTCTCTCATTCTCTGACACGATGTGACAGGTGAGTGTAGGATAGATACTGACTCTCTCATTCTCTGATACTCAGTGCTAGGTGAGTGTTGGAGAGATAATGCCTCTCTCATTCGCTGACACTAAGTGACAGGTGAGTGTAGGATAGATACAGCCTTTCTCATTCTCTCACAATATGTGACAGTCGAGTGTAGGATAGATACTGCCTCTCTCATTTTCTGACTCGAAGTGACAGGTGAGTGTTGGATAGATACAGCCTCTCTCATTCTCTGATGCTGTGATTGTTGAGTGTTGGAAACATACTGCCTCTGTCATTCTCTGAAACTGTCTGACAGTTGAGTGTTGGAAGCATACTGCCTCTATCATTCTCTGATACTATGTGACAGGTGAGTGCAGGATCGATACTGCCTCTCTCATTCTCTGACACTTGGTGTCATGCGAGTGGAGGTTAGATACTGCCTCTCTCAATCTCTGATACAATGTGACAGGTGAGTGTTGTTAGATACTGCCTCTCTCATTCTCTGACACTTTGTGACAGGTGAGCGTTTGATTGATTGCCTCTCTCATTCTCTGACACGATGTGATAGGTGAGTGCAGAATAGATAAAGCCTCTCTCATACTCTGAGACGAGGTGTCATGTGAGTGGAGGATAGATACTGCCTCTCTCATTCTCTGATACAATGTGACAGGTGAGTGTAGGATCGATGCTGCCTCTCACATTCTCTGACACTATGTGACAGGTGAGTGTAGGATAGATACTGCCTCTTTCATTCTCTGACACTATGTGACAGGTGAGTGTTTTTTAGATACTGCGTCTCTCATTCTCTGACACGATGTGACAGGTGAGCGTAGGATCGATACTGCCTCTCTCATTCGCTGATATTATGTGACAGCTGAATGTAGGATAGACACTGACTCTCTCATTCTCTGATACTCAGTGACAGGTGAATGTTGGAGAGATACTGCCTCTCTCATTCGCTGACACTATGTAACAGGTGAGTGTAGGATAGATACTGCCTCTCTCATTCTCTGATACTGTGACAGTTGAATGTTGGAAACATACTGCCTCTGTCATTCTCTGATACTATGTGACAGGTGAGTGTAGGATCGATACTGCCTCTCTCATTCGCTGATATTATGTGACAGGTGAGCGTTGGATAGATACTGCCTCTCTGATTCTCTGATACTATGTAACAGGTGATTGTAGAATAGAAACTGCCTCTCTCATTCTCTGACACAATTGACAGGTGAGCGTTTGATTGATACTGCCTCTTTCATTCTCTGACACGATGTGACAGGTGAGTGTTGGATAGATACAGCCTCTCTCATTCTCTGATGCTGTGATTGTTGAGTGTTGGAAACATACTGCCTCTGTCATTCTCTGAAACTGTGTGACAGGTGAGTGTTGGATAGATACTGCCTCTCTCATTATCTGACACGATGTGACAGGTGAGTGCAGAATAGATACTGCCTCTCTCATACTCTGATACTATGTGACATGTGAGCGTAGGATATATAGTGCCTCTCTCATTCTCTGACACATTGTGATAGGTGAGTGTAGGATAGATATTGTCTCTCCCAATCTCTGACACGATGTGACATGTGAGTGTTGGATTGATACTGCCTCTCTCATTCTATGACACTATGTGACATGTGAGTGTAGGATCGATAGTGCATCTCTCATTCTCTGACATTATGTAAAAGGTGAGTGTAGGATAGATACTGTCTCTAACATTCTCTGGCAATATGTGACAGGTGAGTGTAGGATAAATACTGCCTCTTTCATTCTCTGAAACTATGTGACAGGTGAGTGTTTTTTAGATACTGCGTCTCTCATTCTCTGACACGATGTGTCAGGTGAGTGTAGGATAGATACTGACTCTCTCATTCTCTGATACTCAGTGACAGGTGAGTGTTGGAGAGATAATGCATCTCTCATTCGCTGATACTATGTGACAGGTGAGTGTAGGATAGATACTGCCTCTCTCATTCTCTCACAATATGTGACAGTTGAGTGTAGGATAGATACTGCCTCTCTCATTCTCTAACACTATGTAACAGGTGATTTTAGGATAGATACTGCCTCTCTCATTCTCTGACACTATGTGACAGGTGAGCGTTTGATTGATACTGCCTCTCTCATTCTCTGACACGATGTGACAGGTGAGTGTTGGATAGATACAGCTTCTCTCATTCTCTGATGCTGTGATTGTTGAGTGTTGGAAACTTAAATGCCTCTGTCATTCTCTGAAACTGTGTGACAGGTGAGTGTTGGATAGATACTGCCTCTCTCATTCTCTGACACTATGTGACAGGTGAGTGCAGAATAGATACTGCCTCTCTCATTCTCTGACACTATGTGACAGATGAGCGTTTGATTGATACTGCCTCTCTCATTCTCTGACACGATGTGACAGGTGAGTGTTGGATCGATACAGCCTCTCTCATTCTCTGATACTGTGACCGTTGAGTGTTGGAATCATACTGACTCTGTCATTCTCTGATACTATGTGACAGGTGAGTGTAGGATCGATACTGCCTCTCTCATTCGCTGATATTATGTGACAGGTGAGCGTTGGATAGATACTGCCAACTCATTCTCTGACACTATGTGACAGTTGAGTGTAGGATAGATGCTGCCTCTCACATTTTCTGACACTATGTGACAGGTGAGTGTAGGATAGATACTGACTCTCTCATTCTCTGATACTCAGTGACAAGTGTGTGTTGGAGAGATACTGCCTCTCTCGTTCTCTGACACGATGTGACAGGTGAATTTCGGATAGATACAGCCTCTCTCATTCTCTGATACTGTGACAGTTAAGTGTTGGAAACATACTGTATCTGACATTCTCTAATACTATGTGACAGGTGAGTGTAGGATCGATACTGCCTCTCTCATTCGCTGATATTATGTGACAGGTGAGCGTTGGATAGATACTGCCAACTCATTGTCTGACACTATGTGACAGTTGAGTGCAGGATAGATGCTGCCTCTCACATTCTCTGACACTATGTGACAGGTGAGTGTAGGATAGACACTGACTCTCTCATTCTCTGATAATCAGTGACAGGTGAGTGTTGGAGAGATACTGCCTCTCTCATTCGCTGACACTATGTGACAGGTGAGTGTAGGATAGATACTGCCTCTTTCATTCTCTGACACTATGTGACAGGTGAGTGTTTTTTAGATACTGCGTCTCTCATTCGCTGACACTATGTGACAGGTGAGTGTAGGATAGATACTGCCTCTCTCATTCTCTCACAATATGTGACAGTTGAGTGTAGGATAGATACTGCCTCTCTCATTCTCTGACACTATGTAACAGGTGATTGTAGAATAGATACTGCCTCTCTCATTCTCTGACACTATGTGACAGGTGAGCGTTTGATTGATACTGCCTCTCTCATTCTCTGACACGATGTGACAGGTGAGTGTTGGATAGATACAGCCTCTCTCATTCTCTGATGCTGTGATTGTTGAGTGTTGGAAACATACTGCCTCTGTCATTCTCTGAAACTGTCTGACATGTGAGTGTTGGATAGATACTGCCTCTCTCATTCTCTGACACTATGTGACAGGTGAGTGCAGAATAGATACTGCCTCTCTCATACTCTGACACTAGGTGTCATGTGAGTGGAGGATAGATACTGCCTCTCACATTCTCTGACACTATGTGACAGGTGAGTGTAGGATAGATACTGCCTCTTTCATTCTCTGACACTATGTGACAGGTGAGTGTTTTTTAGATACTGCGTCTCTCATTCTCTGACACGATGTGACAGGTGAGTGTAGGATAGATACTGACTCTCTCAGTCTCTGATACTCAGTGACAGGTGAGTGTTGGAGAGATACTGCCTCTCTCATTCGCTGACACTATGTGACAGGTGAGTGTAGAATAGATACTGCCTATCTCATTCTCTCACAATATGTGACAGGTGACTTTAGGATAGATACTGCCTCTCTCATTCTCTGACACTATGTGACAGGTGAGCGTTTGATTGACACTGCCTCTCCCATTCTCTGATACAATGTGACAGGTGGGTGTTAGATGGATACTGTCTCTCTCATTCTCTGACACTTTGTGACAGGTGAGTGCAGGATATATACTGCCTCTGAAATTCCCTGATACTTTGTGACAGGTGAGTGTCCGATAGATACTGCCTCTCTCACTCTCTGATAAAATGTTACAGATGAGTGTTGGATACATACTGTCTCTCTCATTCTCTGATGTCAAGTGACAGGTGATTGTAGGATAGATACTGCCTCTCTCATTCTCTGACATTATGTGACACGTGAGTGTTGGATATATAATGCCTCTCTCATTATCTGATACTGTGTGACAGGTGAGTTTGGGATAGATGCAGCCTCTCTTATTCTCTGACACGATGTGACAGGTAAGTGTTGGATAGATACTGCCTCTCTCATTCTCTGATACAAGTGACAGGTGAGTGTTGGATAGATACTGCCTCTCTTATTCTCTGATACCAAGTGACAGGTGAGTGTTGCATAGATACTGCTTAACTCATTCTCTGACACTATGTGACAGGTGAGAATTAGAATTAGAGGACTGGGTAATTTAGGGCAACACATAGAAGCATAGAAACATAGAAAATAGGTGCAGGAGTAGGCTTTTAGGCCTTTCTAGCCTGCACCGCCATGCAATGAGTTCATGGCTGAACATGCAACTTCAGTACGCCATTCCTGCTTTCTCGCTATACTCCATTGATCCCCCTACTAGTAAGGATTCCATCTAACTCCTTTTTGAATATATTTAGTGAATTGGCCTCAACAACTTTCTGTGGTAGATAATTCCACAGGTTCACCACTCTCTGAGTGAAGAGGTTTCTCCTCATCTCGGTCCTAAATGGCTTAGCCCTTATACTTGGACTGTGTCCTCTGGTCCTGGACTTCCCCAACATCGGGAACATAGTTGCTGCATCGAACCTGTCCAATTCCGTCAGAATTGTATATGTTTCGATGAAATCCCCTTTCATTCTTCTAAGCTCCAGTGAATAAAAGCCCAGTCAATCCAGTGTCTCCTAATATATCAGTCCTGCCATCCCGGGAGTCTGTCTGATGAAACTTCGCTGCAATCGCTCAATAGCAATAATGTCGTTCCACAGGATAGGAGACAAAAACTGAACACAATATTCCAAACGAGACCTCACTAATGCCCTGTACAACTGCAGTAAGACCTCCATGCTCGTTTATTCAAAACCACTAGCTATGAAAGCCAACATGCCATTTACCTTATTCAACGTCTGCTGAACCTGTACCTGCATGCCAATTTCAATGACTGATGTACCATTACACACAGGTCTCGTTGCACGTCCCCTTTTCCTAATCTGCCGCCATTCTGATAATATTCTGCCTTGGTGTGTTTGCCCCCAAAGTGGATAACCTCACATTTATCAACATTATACTGCATCTGCCTTGCTTTTGCCCATTCACCTAACCTGTCCAAGTCAACGTGCAACCCCTTACCGTCCTTCTCACAGCTCACACCGCAACTCAGCTTCGTGTCAGCTGCAAACGTGGAGATAGAACACTCAATTCCTTCATCAAATCATTAATGTATATTGTAAGTAGCTGGGGTCTGCGGCAATTCACTAGTCACTGTCTGCCATTCTGAAAAGGAACCGTTCATCCCAACTCTCTGCTTCCTGTCTGCCAACCAGTTCTGTTTCCACGTCAATACATTGCCGCTAATACAATGTGCTTTAATTTTGCACAAAATCTCTTGTGTGGGTCCTTGTCAAAAGCATTTTGAAAGTCCAAATACACCACATCCACTGGTTCTCCCGTGCCCACTCTACTAATTACATTCTCAAAAAGTTCTAGAAATCCATGCTGACTTAGAGCGATCCTATCACTGCTATCCAAATGCGCTGCTATTTCAACTTTAATAATTGATACAACATTTTCCGCACTACTGATGTCAGGCGAACCGGTATTTAATTACCTGTTTTCTTTCTCCCTCCTTTTTTAAAATGTCGTGTGCGATTAGCTACACTCCAATCCGTAGGAATTGATCCAGACTCGATACACCGTTGGAAAATGATCACCAATGCATCCACTATTTCTAGAGCCACTTCCTTAATTACTCTGGGATGCAGACTATTTGGCCTCGGCGATTTATCGGCCATCAATCCCATCAATTTACCGAACACAATTTCCCACCCAATTTCCTTCAGTTCCTCCTTCTCACTTGACCCTCTGTCCCCTAGTATTTCCGCCAGTTTATTTGTGTCTTCTTTTGTGAAGACAGAACGAAAGTATCCGTTCAACTAGTGTGCTATTTCCTCATTATAAATCCACAGAATCAGACTGCAAGGGACCTACAATTTCCTTCACCAATCTTTTTCTCTTCACAAATCAATAGATGTTTTTGCAGTCCGTTTTTATGTTCCCAGCAAGATTCCTGTCATATTCTATTTCCCCCCTATTAATTAAAACTTTTCTCCTCCTTTGCTGAATTCTACATTTCTCCCAGTCCTCATGGTTGCTGCATTTTCTGGTCAATTTTTATGCCTCTTCCATAGATTTAACACTATCCTAAAATCCCCTTGTTAACCACGGTTTGGACACCTTCCACATTTTATTTTTACTCCAGAAAGGATGTACAATTGTTGAATTTCATCCATGTAACCTTTAAATATTTGTCATTGCCTAACCGCCGTCAAGCCTTCAATATCATTCATCAATCTAAATGACCAATTCATAGAACCATAGATAATATGTTTGCAATGTTTCACCATTTAAATTGTAACGTGCTTTTCTATTATTTCTGCCAAACTGGACAACATCGCATTTTCCCACATTATCATCAATCTGGCTAATTTTTCTCACTCACTTCGCCTGTGTGAAGCCCTTTGCAGATTTTTTGTATCCTCAGAATTTGATTTCCAACCATTCTTTGTATGATCAGCAAACTTTGACACATTGCACTCCGTCCCTTCATCCACGTCATTCATATAGATGATAAATTGCACCGATCGCTGTGGCACCACACTCGTCACTCTTTGCCAATGGGAAAATTACGCATTTATCTCGACTCTCTGTTTTCATGTTAGTTAACCAATCCTCTATCCATTTTTAAATATTCTCCCAAAATCTGAGCGTTTTTATCTTCCACGGTAACCTCTTATGTGGCACAATATCGAATGCCTTCTGCAACTCTAAATACTACGCATCGACTGGTGCCCCCTTATCCACCCTGCTCGTGACTTCCTCAAAGAACTCCAGCATTAAGTCTTTGTCACTCTTCGACTGTCTGTCTCAATCTCGCTCTGTCTCTCTCGCTTTGTCGATCTCTTTCTCTCATGTTATCTCTATCTCGCTGTCTGCCTCTCGCTGCTTCTTTGTTTGTCTCTGTCTCTCAATCGGTTTGTCTCTTTCTCACGATGCCCAGTTCTCTTTGAATCTCGATTACTGTTCTGACACATTTAGCCGCCATCTGTTTCTCGTTAGTATAATGGTCAGTATTCCTGCCTGTCACGTGGGAGACCCGAATTCAATTACCTGACGGGAATTAAACATTTTTAAGCTAATTAATTTTACATTTGTTTCTTGGTGTAGATTTATGTTAATATGTTCAAGAGCAATATAGAACAGTAACAAATACAGCAAGAGGTGATTGACTGTTCCGAAGGTTTAAGGAAGATGTGCCCTTCTGCTGCAGAGAGATGGATGATTGAGTTTTGCCTGAGTAACATTTATCGCGTCAGAGACCCAGTAGTCATGGCCGAGTGGTTCAGGCGATGGACGAGAAATGCATTGGGTTTGCCTGCGCAGGTTTGCAATCCTGCCAACTATGGTTACCATAACTAATAGGAGCAGGAATAGACTGTTCAAACACAAGATCCTGCTCTGCCATTCGATTTGATCGTGGATTCAATTCCGTTACCCATAGCTCTATATGGGTAGAGCTGCAGAACACCAAAGGGCAAAAAATGTTAGTGGGAGTTGTGTACAGATATCCAAACAGCAGTAGTGATGTTGGGGAGGGGCTCAAACAGGAAATTAGGGGTGCATGCAATAAAGGTGCAGCAGTTATCAAGGGTAACTTTAATATGCACATAGATTGGGCTAACCAAACTGGAAGCAATACGGTTGAGGAGGATGTCCTGCAGTGCATAAGGGATGGCTTTCTAGACCAATATGTCGAGGAACCAACTAGGAGGGAGGCCATCTTAGACTGGGTGTTCTGCAATTATCAATCTCGCTGTGCGATGCCCCTTTGTGGAAGAGTGATCATAATATGGTGAACTTTTACATTAGGATGGAGAACGAAACAGTTAATTCAGAGACCATGGTCCAGAACTTAAAGAAGGGTAATTTTGAAGGTATGAGCCGTGAATTGGCTATGACAGATTGGCGAATGATACTTAAGGGGTTGACAGTGGATTGGCAATGGCAGACATTTAGAGACCACATGGATAAACTACAACAATTGTATATCCCTGTTTGGCGTAAAAATAAAAAAGGAAAGGTGGCTCAACCGTGGCTATCAAGGGAAATCAGGGATCGGTTTAAAGCCAAGAAAGTGGCATACAAATTGACCAGAAATGGCAGTGATCCCGGGGACTGGGAGAAATTTAGAACTCAGTAGAGGCCGACAAAGGGTTTGATTAGGGCAGGGAAAATAGAGTACGAGAGGAAGCTTGCAGGGAATATTAAAACGGACTGCTAAAGCTTCTATAGATATTTAAAGAGAAAAAGTTTAGTAAAGACAAACGTAGGTCTCCTGCAGTCAGAATCAGGGGAAGTCATTACGGGGAACAAAGAAATGGCTGACGAAAGGAAAAAGTACTTTGGTTCGGTATTCATTAAGGAGGACACAACAACCTTCCGGATATAAAAGGGGTCAGAGGGTCTAGTAAGATGGAGGAGCTGAGGGAAATCATTATTATTCGGGAAATTGCGCTGGGATAATTGATGCGATCGAAGGCCGATAAATGCCCAGGGCCTGATGGTCTGCATCCCAGAGTACTTAAGGAGGTGGCCTTGGAAATAGCGGATGCATTGACAGTCA
This sequence comes from Pristiophorus japonicus, assembly GCF_044704955.1. Lineage (NCBI taxonomy): Eukaryota > Metazoa > Chordata > Chondrichthyes > Pristiophoridae > Pristiophorus > Pristiophorus japonicus. The sequence continues at coordinate 23,093,275 of NC_092003.1, forward strand.
TTTTCCAACATTCCATAGACTCTGGATCAGTTCCTATGGAGTGGAGGGTAGCCAATGTCACTCCACTTTTCAAAAAAGGAGGGAGAGAGAAAACAGTGAATTATAGACCGGTCAGCCTGACATCGGTAGTGGGTAAAATGATGCAATCAAGTATTAAGAATGTCATAGCAGCGCATTTGTAAAGAGGTGACATGAAAGATCCAAGTCAGCATGGATTTATGAAACGGAAATAATGCTTGAGAAATCTTCTGGAATTTTTTGAGGATGTTTCCAGTAGAGTCGACAAGGGAGAACCAGTTGATGTGGTGTATTAGGACTTTCGGAAGGCTTTCGACAAGGTCACACACAAGAGATTAATGAGCAAAGTTAAAGCACATGGGATTGGGGGTAGTGTGCTGAAGTAGATTGAGAACTGGTTGTCAGACAGGAAGCAAAGAGTAGGAGTAAATGGGTACTTTTCAGAATGACAGGCATTGACTAGTGGGGTACTGAAAGGTTCTGTGCTGGGGCCACAGCTGTTTACATTTTACATTAATGATTTGGCCGAGTGGATTAAATGTAACATCTCCAAAGTTGCGGATGACACTAAGTTGGGAGGCATTGTGAACTGCGAGGAGGATGCTATGAGGCTGCAAAGTGACTTGGATAAGTTAGGTGAGTGGGCAAATGCATGGAAGATCAATTATAATGCGGAAGATGTGAGGTTATCTACTTTGGTGGTAAAAACAGAGAGACAGACTATTATCTGAATGGTGACAGATTACGAAAAGGGGAGGTGCAACGAGACCTGGGTGCCATGGTACATCAGCCAGTGAAGGTTGACATACAGGCACAGCAGGCGGTTTAGAAAGCAATTAGCATGTTGGCCTTCATAGCGAGGGGATTTGAGTAAAGGAGCAGGGAGGTGTTACTACAGTTGTACCGGACCTTGCTGAGGCCACACCTGGTGTATTGTGCACATTTTTGGTCTCCTAAACGTGAGGAAGGACATTCTTGCTATTGAGGGAGTGCAGCGAAAGTTCACCAGACTGATTCCCGGGATGGCGGGAGTGACATATCAAGAAAGATTGGATCAACTGGGCTTGTATTCACTGGAGTTCAGATGAATTGGAGGGGATCTCATAGAAACGTTTAAAATTCTGACTGGTTTAGACAGGTTAGATGCAGGAAGAATGTTCCCAATGTTGGGGAATTCAAGAACCTGGTTCCACAGTCGAAGGATAAGGGGTAAGCCATTTAGGACCGAGATGAGGAGGAATATCTTCACCCAGAGAGTGGTGAACCTGTGGAATTCTCTACCACAGAAAGTTGTTGAGGCCAGTTCAGTAAATATATTCAAGAAGGAGTTAGATGAAGTCCTTACTACTAGGGGGATCAAGGGGTATGGTGAGAAAGCAAGAATGGGGTACTGAAGATGCATGTTCAGCCATGAACTCATTGGACTATTATCTGAATGGTGACAGATTAGGTTGGCATGCAGGTACAGCAGGCGGTTAAGAAAGCAAATTGCATGTTGGCTTTCCTAGTGAGAGGATTTGACTACCGGGGCAGGGAGGTGTTACTACAGTTGTACAGGGCCTTGGTGAGGCCACACCTCGAGTATTGTGTACAGTTTTATTCTCCTAACTTGAGGAAGGGCATTCTTGCTATTGAGGGAATGCAGCGAAGGTTCACCAGACTGATTCCCGGGATGGCGGGACTTACATATCAAGAAAGACTTGATCACCTGGGCTTGTATTCACTGGAGTTCAGAAGAATGAGAGGGGATCTCATGGAAACGTTTAAAATTCTGACGGGTTTAGACAGCTGAGATGCAGGAAGAATGTTCCCAATGTTGGGGAAGTCCAAAACCAGGGGTCACTGTCTAAGGATAAGGAGTAAGCCATTTAGGACCGAGATGAGGAGAAACATCTTCACCCAGAAAGTCGTGATCCTATGGAATTCTCTACCACAGAAAGTTGTTGAGGCCAATTCACTAAATATATTCAAAAAGGAGTTAGACGTAGTCCTTACTACTAGGGGGATCAAGGGGTATGGCGAAAAAGCAGAAATGGGGTACTGAAGTTGCATGTTCAGCCATGAACTCATTGAATGGCGGTGCAGGCTCTAAGGGCCGAATGGCCTACTCCTGCACCTATTTTCTATGTTTCAATCTTTCTACAATTGGTAAGATAACCATTGCGCAATGTAAAACCAAACAATTTAATTTCTACATTGAGGATGAAAACCAATACAAGGGTAAAACTGTTACATATAATTGTTGAAGTGGGTATGATAATGAACACACAGGGTAAAACGCTTACATTTAATTGTTACATTGGGTATGGTAACCATTACACAATGTAAAATTGTTGCATTTAAATATTAAATTTATTATTAAAACTAAAATATCCTGCAAAAGTTTTGCATGTAATATTTTATTTGGGTATAAATATTACACGGGGCAAAGCTTTAACATTCTATTGTTAAGTTGGGTATGATAACGAATACACATGGTAAAACTCTTAAATGCAATTGCTACATTGTGGATGAAAACGAATATGCAGAGTAATACTGTTACGTTGATTTGTTGAATCGGGTATGATAACTAACACACAGATTTGAACTGTTACATTGAATTGTAAAATTTCGCATGATAACTAATACATAGAGTAAAACAGTCAGAGTTAACTTTTAAATTGGGTATGATAACCAATACACAGAGTAATACTTTTGCATTTAATTGTTGAATTAGGTATGATAACTAATACACAGAGTAAAATTGTAACATGGAAATGGTAACTTGTTATGATCACAAAAAAACCGGGGCAAACTGGCAATTAATAGCTGAATTGGATATGATATCCAATGCTCAGGGTACAAATAACACTTAATTGTGAAATTGTTGATAATAGCTAATATACTGGAGAAGAGTGTTGCAGCTAATTGTTAACTTCGGTATGTATGCAATACAGGGTAAAATTTATATTTGAATCTCAAATTGGGTATGATTACCAATACTCTCGTAAAACTGTTGCATGTAATATTTGAATTGCGTAATGAACTAATACACAGTCTTAAACTGTTACATTTAATTGTAAATTGGATATATCTAATACACATGTACGACTTTTACATTTAATTGTAAGATTCTGTATGATAACTATCATCAACATCATAGGCAGTCTCACGTTGTCAAGAATTACTTACCTCCACACTAGAAATGAGAACTCATGTGAATGGAGAGTCAAATCCGGTACCTACCGTCTCTGTCAAGCATGACACCCAATACGCAGGGTAAAACTGTGAGGTTCAATTGTAGATGTGGCTACGATAACCAATAGCCAAAGTACATCTATTACATTTAATTTTTACATTGTGTGTGATAACCAATGTCCAGTGTAAAACCGTTACATTTAACTGTTAAACTGAGTATGGTATGTAATGAAAAGCGTAAAACTATTACATTTAATTGTTAAATTGATTATCACTAATACACAGGGTAAGATTGTTACAAGTAATTGTTAAATTGGATACGCTAATCAATACAATGTTGCAAACTTATACTTTTAATTGTTAAATGAGTGAATTGTCAAATCCAAAGGATAAGACTGTTACCTTTAATTGTTCAATTGATTATAAATAAAGCAAATGGTAATACCTCTATATTTTTTTGTTAAATTGATAATGATAACCAATATATGGATTAAAACTGTGGCAGATAATTGTTAAATTGGGTTTGCTAATAAAGATACAGTGGGAAACTGTTACATTTATTTACTAAATTGGATATGATAACCAATACACAGTGTAAAACTGAAACATTTTAATCTTAAAGCTAGTTTTATAACCAATATGCAGGCAAAACTTACATATAATTGTTAACTTGGGTACAATAACGAATACACAGTGCAAAACTGTGAAATATAATTGTTAAATTGGGTATGATAACGAATACACAGGGTAAAACCTCTACATTTCATTGTCAAATTCGGTATGATAACCAATAAACGGATAAAACTGATACATTTAATTGTTAAATGCGTGTATGAATGTACGTATAAATAGGGTAAAACTTATATTTAATTGTGAAATTTGGTATGATAACCAATACACAGGGAACAACTGTTACATTTATTTGTTACATTGAGAATGATAAGCAATACACATGTTAAAACTGTTATACGTCATTTTTAAATTGGTGATGGTATCCAATATGCATACTGTACTGTTACATTTAATTTTGAAGTTGGGTTTTGTTGTTTATCTGAAAAGCATGCACTCCCATGTTCCGCCAGCAGGGAGTGCTTTCCCTGAAGTCCAAAGGGATCCCAGCATCCCATGAGAGCACTGTATATAAGCCGGCCCCTTAGGCCTGTTTCTCACTCTGGAGTGTCTTAATAAAGATTGAGGTCACAATTACTTTAACCTCCCTGTGTGCAGTGTCATCTGGGTTAGAAACACAATACCCGGCGACGAATATACGAATCCAATGCAAAGATGCAGCAAACTGTGGGCATCCTGGAGAAGTTCTTAGAGGGTTAGAACTGAGAAGCCTATGTCGAACGGCTAGACCAGTTCTTTGTAGCCAACAAGCTGTCAGTGAAGGAAGCGCTGCAAAAAGGAGAGCGGCACTCCTCACAATCTGGGGGCACCGACCTACAGCCTCATGAAGTATCTTATGGCTCCGGTGAAACACACAGATAAGTCATATGAGGAGCTGTGTATACTAGTTTGGGAGCATCTTATCCCGAGGGAGAGCATGTTGATGGCGTGGTATCGGTTCTACACATGCCAGCAATCTGAAGGTCAGGAAGTGGCGAGCTATGTCACCGAGCTAAGGCGACTTGCAGGACAATGTGAGTTTGATAGCTACCTGGAGCAAATGCTCACAGATTTTTTTGTACTGGCCGCGAGACCATCCTATGAAAGGTTTTCACTGTAGAGACACCGGCCCTCAGTAAGGCCATTGCAATTACACAGGTGTTTATGTCCACCAATGATAACCGCAAACAAATCTCTCAGCACACAAGTGATAGCAATTTTCATAAATTAATTGAAAAGTGTGTTTGCGAGCAGAAATGTACAGGGCTGAAACCACGAGTCTGCAACTGCCAGCAGGCCTCAGGTGACTCAGGTGACTCAGATCTGCAACAAAGGAAGAATGAAAGGCAATTCACATCTTGTTGGCGTTGTGAAGGCTTCCATTCAGCCTATTTATGCCGCTTTAACGGGTATGTTTGCAAGAGCTGAGGAACAATAGGGCAGCTCCAACGAGCTTGCAGATGAGCTGCAAGCTCTGCAAAACCAGCTAACCACCAAGTTGGAGAGGAAGATCGGTCCATCGTGGATCAAAGCAATTTCGAGCCTCAGATAGAGGAGGCAGATGCTCAAGTACATGGAGTGCACACATTTTCGACAAAATGTCCAGCTCTAATGCTAAAAGTAAAATTGAATGGCTTAGCCATAGCCATGGAACTGGACACTGGCGCTAGCCAATCCATCATGAGAAAAAAGATGTTTGAACGACTGTGGTGCAACAAGGCATTCAGACCAGCCCTGAGCCCCATCCACACGAAACTGAGAACGTACCAAAGAGCATTTCACTGTCCTGGGCAGCGCCATGGTCAAGGTCACCTACGAGGGCATGGTGCACGAACTGACACTCTGCATTGTCCCGGGCGATGGCCCCACTCTGCTTGGAAGGAGCTGGTTGGGCAAAATATGCTAGAACTGGGACGACATCCGAGCGCTATCACATGTCGATGAGGTCTCATGTACTCAGGTTCTTAACAAATTTCCTTCCCTTTTTGAGCCAGGCATTGGAAACTTTTGCGGGGTGAACAGGTGGATCCACTTGGCCCCAGAAGCACGACCCATTCACCACAAGGTGCGAGCAGTACCTCACATTATCAGAGAGAGTGCGGCAATCGAGGTGGACAGGCTGCAACGCAAGAGCATCATCCCCGCAGTGGAATTCAGCGAGTGGGCCAGTCTGATTGTTCCAGTACTCAAAAGTGATGGCACGGTCAGGATTTGCGTCGATTATAAAATAACTATTAATCCTTTCTCGCTACAGGACTATTACCCGCTACCTAAGGAAGACAAACTATTCGACGCTGACAGGAGGCAAGACGATCACCAAGCTCGACCTGATTTCGGCCTACATGATGGAGAATTCTTCAAAGGGCCTCACCTGCATCAACACGGAAACGGACTGTTCATCTACAAAAGATGACCGTTTGGAATTCGGTCGGCTGCAGCGATGTTCCAGAGAAACATGGAGAGCCTACTCAAGTCGGTACCACGCACGGTGGTTTTTCAGGACGTCATATTGGTCACGGGTTGGGACACCGTCGAGCACCTGCAAAACTTGGAGGAGTTCCTCAAACGACTGAATCGCCTGGGGCTGCGGCTCAAGAGGTCGACATGCATCGTCATGGCAACAGAAGTGGTGTTTTTGGTGAGGAATTTTGTGGCGGACGGCATTCGGTCCGCAGACGCCAAGACAGACACTATCAGGAACGCGCCCAGGACACAGAACGTCAAGGAGGTGCGGTCGTTCCTGGGACTCCTCAACTATTTTGGTAACTTCCTACCGGGGTTAAGCACCCTCTTAGAGCCCCTTCATATGTAATGCGCAAAGTTCGGAATGAGGTATGGGGATAAAAACCTAAATAATTGCTTTTGAGAAAGCCAGAAACTTTTTACGCTCCAACAAGCTGCTTGAAATGTATAAACCGTGTAAAAAAAACTTGTGATAGCATATGACGCGTCGTTGTACGGAGTCGGGTGTGTATTACAACAAGCTAACATTGCGGGAAAATTGCCCATGCTTCCAGGAGCGTGTCTAAGGCCGAGAGGGCCAACAGCACCGTTGCAAAATGGTCATTAACGTGTGTGTTCAGGGTCTCGAAAATGAGTCCGTACCTGTGTGGCCTCAAATTTGAGCTGGAAACCGATCACATGCTCCTCACATCCCTGTTCGCTGAAAACAAGGAGATACATATTAATTGAAACATAAAAAACATAGAAAATAGGTGCAGGAGTAAGCCATTCGGCCCTTCGAGCCTGCATCGCCAATCTATGAGTTCATGGCTGAACATGCAACTTCAGTACCCGATTCCTGCTTTCTCGCCATATCCCTTGACCCCCTCGTAGTAAGAAATACATCTAACTCCATTTTGAATATATTTAGTGAATTAGCCTCACCTACTTTCTGTGGTAGAGAATTCCACAGGTTCACCACTCTCTGGGTGAAGACGTTTCTCCTCATCTCGGTCCTAAATGGCTTACCCCTTATCCTTAGACTGTGATCCCTGGTTCTGTACTTCCCCAACATTGGGAACATTCTTCCTGCATCTGACCTGTCTGAACACGTCAGTAATTTAAACGTTTTTATGAGATCCCCTCTCATTCTTCTGAACTCCAGTGAATACAAGCCCAGTTGATCAAGTCTTTCTTGATATGTCTGTCCCGCCATCGCGGGAATCAGTCTGGTGAACCTTCACTGCACTCCCTCATAAGCAAAAATGCCCTTCCTCAAGTTAGGAGACCAAAACTGTACACAGTACTCCAAGTGTGGCCTCATCAAGGCCCTGTACAACTGTAGCAACACCTCCATGCCCCTGTACTCAAATTCCCTCGCTATGAAGGCCAACATGCCATTGCTTTCTTAACCGCCTGCTGTACCTGCATGACAATCTTCAATGACTGATGTACCATGACACCGAGGTCTCGCTACACCTCCTGTTTTCCTAATCTGTCAACATTCAGATAATAGTCTGTCTCCCTGTTTTTACCACCAAAGTGGATAACCTCACATTTAGCCACATTATACTTCATCTGCCATGCATTTGCCCACTCACCGAACCTATCCAAGTCGCTCTGCAGCCTCATAGCATCCTCCTCGCAGCTCACACTGCCACCCAACTTAGTGTCATCCGCAAATTTGGAGGTACTACCTTTAATCCACTCGTCTAAATCATTAATGTACAGTGTAAACAGCTGGGGCCACAGCACAGAACCTTTCGGTACCCCACTAGACAATGCCTGCCATTCTGAAAAGTACCCATTTACTCCTACTCTTTGCTTCCCGTCTGCCAACCAGTTCTCAATCCACGTCAGCAGACTATCCCCAATCCCATATGCTTTAACTTTGCACATTAATCTCTTGTGTGGGACCTTGTCGAAAGCCTTCTGAAAGTCCAACTACACCACATCAACTAGTTCTCCTTTATCCACTCTACTGAAAACATCCTCACAAATTTCCAGAAGATTTGTTGAGCATGATTTCCCTTTCACAAATCCATGCTGACTTGGACCTATCATATCACCTCTTTCCAAATGCGCTGCTATGAGATCCTTAATACTGATTCCATCATTTTACCCACCACCGACGTCAGGCGGACCGATCTATATATCCCTGTTTTCTCTCTACCTGCTTTTTTAAAAAGTGGGGTTACATTGGCTACCCTCCACGCCATAGGAACTAATCCAGAGTCTATGGAATGTTGGAAAATGACTGTGAATGCATCCGCTATTTGCAAGGCAACCTCCTTAAGTACTCTGGGATGAAATCCATCAGGCCCTGAGGATTTATCGACATTCAATCCCATCAATTTCCCCAACACAATTTCCCGATGATAAGGATTTCCCTCAATTTCTCCTTCTTATGAGACCCTCTGACCCCTTTAATATCTGGAAAGTTGTTTGTGTCCTCCTTCGTGAATACCGAACCAAAGTATTTGTTTCATGGTTGCATGAGTGTTTGTGAATGTGAGTGAGAGTGAGTGAGAGTGAGTGAGAGTGAGTGAGTGAGTGAGCGTGAGTGTGAGTGAGAGTGAGTGAGAGTGAGTGAGAGTGAGTGAGAGTGAGTGAGAGTGAGTGTGAGTGAGAGTGAGTGAGAGTGAGTGAGAGTGAGTGAATGTGAATGAGTGTGAGTGCTGGGTGAGGGTCAGAGTGAGTGAGAGTGAGTGAGAGTGAGTGAGTGTGAGTGAGTGTGAGTGAGTGAGTGAGAGTGAGTGAGAGTGAGTGAGTGTGAGTGAGTGTGAGTGAGAGTGAGTGTGAATGAGCGTTAGTGAGTGCGTGAGTGTGAGTGAGTGTGAGTGAGAGTGAGTGAGTGTGAGTGAGTGTGAGTGAGAGTGAGTGTGAGTTAGAGTGAGTGAGTGTGAGCGAGTGTGAGTGCGAGAGTGAGTGAGAGTGAGTGAGAATGAGTGTGAGTGACATTGAGTGAGTGTGAGTGAGAATGAGTGAGTGTGAGTGTGAGTGATAGTGAGTGAGAGTGAGTGAGTGAGAGTGAGTGAGTGTGAGTGAGTGAGTGTGAGTGAGAATGAGTGAGAGTGAGTGTGAGTGTGAGTGAGAGTGAGTGAGTGTGAGTGAGTGTAAGTGTGAGACTGAGTGAGAGTGAGTGAGAGTGAGTGAGAATGAGTGAGTGTGAGAGTGAGTAAGAGTGAGTGAGAGTGAGTGAGTGTAAATGCGTGTGAGTGTTCGGTGAGGGTCAGAGTGAGTGAGAGTGAGTGAGAGTGAGTGAGTGTGATTGAGTGTGAGTGAGTGTGAGTGAGTGTGAGTGAGTGTGAGTGAGTGAGTGAGTGTGAGTGAGAGTGAGTGAGTCTGTGAGTGTGAGTGAGTGTGAGTGTGAATGAGAGTGAGTGACTGCGTGAGTGTGAGTGAGAGTGAGTGAGAACGAGTGTATGTGAGTGAGTGTGAGTGAGTGAGTGTGAGTGTGAGTGAGTGAGAGTGAGAGTGAGTGAGAGTGTGTGAGAGTGAGTGAGAGTGAGTGAGAGTGAGAGTGAGAGTGAGTGAGTATGTGAGTGAGAATGAGTGAGTGTGAGTGAGTGTCAGTGAGTGTGAGTGAGTGTGAGTGAGAGTTAGTGAGAGTGAGTCAGTGAGAGTGAGTGAGGGTGAGTGTAAATCAGATTGAGTGAGAGTGAGTGAGATTGAGTGTGAGTGAGTGTGAGTGAGTGTGCGTGAGAGTGAGTGAGAGTGATAGTGAGTGAGAGTGAGTGTGAGCGTGAGTGAGTGTGAGTGTGAGTGAGTGAGAGTGAGAGTGAGTGAGTCTGAGTGTGAGTGAGTGTGAGTGAGTGTGAGTGTGAGTGAGTGTGAGTGAGTGTGAGTGAGAGTGAGTGAGATTGACTGAGAGTGAGTGAATGTGAATGAGTGTGAGTGTTGGGTAAGGGTCAGAGTGAGTGAGAGTGAGTGAGTGTGAGTGAGTGTGATTGAGTGTGAGTGAGTGTGAGTGAGTGTGAGTGAGAGTGAGTGAGTGTGAGTGAGTGAGTGAGTGTGAGTGAGAGTGAGTGAGTCTGTGAGTGTGAGTGAGTGTGAGTGTGAATGAGAGTGAGTGACTGCGTGAGTGTGAGTGAGAGTGAGTGAGAACGAGTGTGTGTGAGTGAGTGTGAGTGAGTGAGTGTGAGTGTGAGTGAGTGAGAGTGAGAGTGAGTGAGAGTGTGTGAGAGTGAGTGAGAGTGAGTGAGAGTGAGAGTGAGAGTGAGTGAGTATGTGAGTGAGAATGAGTGAGTGTGAGTGAGTGTCAGTGAGTGTGAGTGAGTGTGAGTGAGAGTTAGTGAGAGTGAGTCAGTGAGAGTGAGTGAGGGTGAGTGTAAATCAGATTGAGTGAGAGTGAGTGAGATTGAGTGTGAGTGAGTGTGAGTGAGTGTGCGTGAGAGTGAGTGAGAGTGATAGTGAGTGAGAGTGAGTGTGAGCGTGAGTGAGTGTGAGTGTGAGTGAGTGAGAGTGAGAGTGAGTGAGTCTGAGTGTGAGTGAGTGTGAGTGAGTGTGAGTGAGTGTGAGTGAGAGTGAGTGAGATTGACTGAGAGTGAGTGAATGTGAATGAGTGTGAGTGTTGGGTAAGGGTCAGAGTGAGTGAGAGTGAGTGAGTGTGAGTGAGTGTGAGTGAGTGTGAGTGTGAGTGAGTGTGAGTGTGTGTGAGTGAGAGTGAGTGAGAGTGAGTGAGAGTGAATGAGTGTGAGTGTGAGTGAGAGTGAGTGAGAGTGTGTGAAAGTGAGTTGAGTGTGAGTGAGTGTGAGTGAGTGTGAGTGAGAGTGAGTCAGTGAGAGTGAGTGAGAGTGAGTGGATGTGAGTGAGAGGGAGTGAGAGTGAGAGTGAGTGAGTGAGGCTGAGTGATTGAGAATGAGTGTGAGTGTGTGTGAGTGTGAGTGAGTGAGAGCGAGTGTGAGTGCGTGTGAGTGAGAGTGAGTGAGAGTGAGTGCGAGTGAGTGAGAGTGAGAGTGAGTGAGAGTGAGTGAGTGTGAGTGAGTGTGAGTGATAGTGAGTGATAGTGCGTGAGAGTGAGTGAGTGTGACTGAGAGTGAGTGAGAGTGAGTGAGAGTGAGTGAGAGTGCATGAGTGTGAGTGAGAGTGAGTGAGAGTGAGTGAGTGAGTGTGAGTGAGTGTGAGTGAGTGTGAGTGAGAGTGAGTGAGAGTGAGTGAGAGTGAGTGAGAGTGAGTGAGAGTGAGAGTGAGTGAGAGTGAGTGAGTGTGAATGTGAGTGAGTGTGAGTGAGATTGAGTGTGAGTGAGTGAGTGTGAGTGAGTGTGAGTGTGAGTGAGTGAGGGTGAGTGTGAGTGAGTGAGTGTGAGTGAGTGAGTGTGAGTGTGAGTGAGTGAGAGTGAGAGAGAGTGTGTGAGAGTGAGTGAGAGTGAGTGAGAGTGAGAGTGAGAGTGAGTGAGTATGTGAGTGAGAATGAGTGAGTGTGAGTGAGTGTCAGTGAGTGTGAGTGAGTGTGAGTGAGAGTTAGTGAGAGTGAGTCAGTGAGAGTGAGTGAGGGTGAGTGTAAATCAGATTGAGTGAGAGTGAGTGAGATTGAGTGTGAGTGAGTGTGAGTGAGTGTGCGTGAGAGTGAGTGAGAGTGATAGTGAGTGAGAGTGAGTGTGAGCGTGAGTGAGTGTGAGTGTGAGTGAGTGAGAGTGAGAGTGAGTGAGTCTGAGTGTGAGTGAGTGTGAGTGAGTGTGAGTGTGAGTGAGTGTGAGTGAGTGTCAGTGAGTGTGAGTGAGAGTGAGTGAGATTGACTGAGAGTGAGTGAATGTGAATGAGTGAATGTGAATGAGTGTGAGTGTTGGGTAAGGGTCAGAGTGAGTGAGAGTGAGTGAGTGTGAGTGAGTGTGAGTGAGTGTGAGTGTGAGTGAGTGTGAGTGAGTGTGAGTGTGTGTGAGTGAGAGTGAGTGAAAGTGAATGAGTGTGAGTGTGAGTGAGAGTGAGTGAGAGTGTGTGAGAGTGAGTTGAGTGTGAGTGAGTGTGAGTGAGTGTGAGTGAGAGTGAGTGTGAGTGAGTGAGTGTGAGTGAGAGTGAGTCAGTGAGAGTGAGTGAGAGTGAGCGGATGTGAGTGAGAGGGAGTGAGAGTGAGAGTGAGAGTGAGTGAGTGAGGCTGAGTGATTGAGAATGAGTGTGAGTGTGTGTGAGTGTGAGTGAGTGAGAGCGAGTGTGAGTGCGTGTGAGTGAGAGTGAGAGTGAGTGAGAGTGAGTGCGAGTGAGTGAGAGTGAGAGTGAGTGAGAGTGAGTGAGTGTGAGTGAGTGTGAGTGAGAGTGAGTGATAGTGCGTGAGAGTGAGTGAGTGTGACTGAGAGTGAGTGAGAGTGAGTGAGAGTGAGTGAGAGTGCATGAGTGTGAGTGAGAGTGAGTGAGAGTGAGTGAGTGAGCGTGAGTGAGAGCGAGTGAGTGTGAGTGAGTGTGAGTGAGTGTGAGTGAGAGTGAGTGAGAGTGAGTGAGAGTGAGTGAGAGTGAGTGAGAGTGAGAGTGAGTGAGAGTGAGTGAATGTGAGTGAGTGAGATTGAGTGTGAGTGAGTGAGTGTGAGTGAGTGTGAGTGAGTGTGAGTGTGAGTGAGTGAGGGTGAGTGTGAGTGAGTGTGAGTGAGAGTGAGTGAATGTGAGTGAGTGTGAGTGAGAGTGAGTGAGAGTGAGTGAGAGTGCATGAGTGTTTGTGAATGTGAGTGAGAGTGAGTGAGAGTGAGTGAGAGTGAGTGAGAGTGAGAGTGAGTGTGAGTGAGAGTGAGTGAGAGTGAGTGAGAGTTAGTGAGAGTGAGTGAATGTGAATGAGTGTGAGTGTTGGGTGATGGTCAGAGTGAGTGAGAGTGAGTGAGAGTGAGTGAGTGTGAGTGAGTGTGAGCGAGAGTGAGTGAGAGCGAGTGAGTGTGAGTGAATGTGAGTGAGTGTGAGTGAGAGTGAGTGTGAATGAGAGTTAGTGAGTGCGTGAGTGTGAGTGAGTGCGAGTGAGAGTGAGTGAGTGTGAGTGAGTGTGAGTGAGAGTGAGTGTGAGTTAGAGTGAGTGAGTGTGAGCGAGTGTGAGTGTGAGAGTGAGTGAGAGTGCGTGAGAATGAGTGTGAGTGAGCTTGAGTGAGTGTGAGTGAGAATGAGTGAGTGTGAGTGTGACTGAGAGTGAGTGAGAGTGAGTGAGTGTGAGTGAGAATGAGTGAGAGTCAGTGAGAATGAGTGAGAGTGAGTGTGAGTGAGAGTAAGTAAGTGTGAGTGAGTGTGAGTGTGAGAGTGAGTGAGAGTGAGTGAGAGTGATTGTGAGTGAGATTGAGTGAGTGTGAGTGAGAATGAGTGAGTGTGAGAGTGAGTGAGAGTGAGTGAGAGTGAGCAAGTGAATGATTGTGAGTGTTCGGTGAGGGTCAGAGTGAGTGAGAGTGAGTGAGTGTGAGTGAGTGTGAGTGAGTGTGAGTGAGAGTTAGTGAGAGTGAGTCAGTGAGAGTGAGTGAGGGTGAGTGTAAATCAGATTGAGTGAGAGTGAGTGAAATTGAGTGTGAGTGAGTGTGAGTGAGTGTGCGTGAGAGTGAGTGAGAGTGATAGTGAGTGAGAGTGAGTGTGAGCGTGAGTGAGTGTGAGTGTGAGTGAGTGAGAGTGAGAGTGAGGGAGTCTGAGTGTGAGTGAGTGTGAGTGAGTGTGAGTGTGAGTGAGTGTGAGTGAGTGTGAGTGAGAGTGAGTGAGATTGACTGAGAGTGAGTGAATGTGAATGAGTGTGAGTGTTGGGTAAGGGTCAGAGTGAGTGAGAGTGAGTGAGTGTGAGTGAGTGTGAGTGAGTGTGAGTGTGAGTGAGTGTGAGTGTGTGTGAGTGAGAGTGAGTGAGAGTGAGTGAGAGTGAATGAGTGTGAGTGTGAGTGAGAGTGAGTGAGAGTGTGTGAGAGTGAGTTGAGTGTGAGTGAGTGTGAGTGAGTGTGAGTGAGAGTGAGTCAGTGAGAGTGAGTGAGAGTGAGTGGATGTGAGTGAGAGGGAGTGAGAGTGAGAGTGAGTGAGTGAGGCTGAGTGATTGAGAATGAGTGTGAGTGTGTGTGAGTGTGAGTGAGTGAGAGCGAGTGTGAGTGCGTGTGAGTGAGACTGAGTGAGAGTGAGTGCGAGTGAGTGAGAGTGAGAGTGAGTGAGAGTGAGTGAGTGTGAGTGAGTGTGAGTGAGAGTGAGTGATAGTGCGTGAGAGTGAGTGAGTGTGACTGAGAGTGAGTGAGAGTGAGTGAGAGTGAGTGAGAGTGCATGAGTGTGAGTGAGAGTGAGTGAGAGTGAGCGAGTGAGTGTGAGTGAGTGTGAGTGAGTGTGAGTGAGAGTGAGTGAGAGTGAGTGAGAGTGAGTGAGAGTGAGTGAGAGTGAGAGTGAGTGAGAGTGAGTGAGTGTGAATGTGAGTGAGTGTGAGTGAGATTGAGTGTGAGTGAGTGAGTGTGAGTGAGTGTGAGTGTGAGTGAGTGAGGGTGAGTGTGAGTGAGTGAGTGTGAGTGAGTGAGTGTGAGTGTGAGTGAGTGAGAGTGAGAGAGAGTGTGTGAGAGTGAGTGAGAGTGAGTGAGAGTGAGAGTGAGAGTGAGTGAGTATGTGAGTGAGAATGAGTGAGTGTGAGTGAGTGTCAGTGAGTGTGAGTGAGTGTGAGTGAGAGTTAGTGAGAGTGAGTCAGTGAGAGTGAGTGAGGGTGAGTGTAAATCAGATTGAGTGAGAGTGAGTGAGATTGAGTGTGAGTGAGTGTGAGTGAGTGTGCGTGAGAGTGAGTGAGAGTGATAGTGAGTGAGAGTGAGTGTGAGCGTGAGTGAGTGTGAGTGTGTGTGAGTGAGAGTGAGAGTGAGTGAGTCTGAGTGTGAGTGAGTGTGAGTGAGTGTGAGTGTGAGTGAGTGTGAGTGAGTGTCAGTGAGTGTGAGTGAGAGTGAGTGAGATTGACTGAGAGTGAGTGAATGTGAATGAGTGTGAGTGTTGGGTAAGGGTCAGAGTGAGTGAGAGTGAGTGAGTGTGAGTGAGTGTGAGTGAGTGTGAGTGTGAGTGAGTGGATGTGAGTGAGAGGGAGTGAGAGTGAGAGTGAGTGAGTGAGGCTGAGTGATTGAGAATGAGTGTGAGTGTGTGTGAGTGTGAGTGAGTGAGAGCGAGTGTGAGTGCGTGTGAGTGAGAGTGAGTGAGAGTGAGTGCGAGTGAGTAGAGTGAGTGTGAGTGAGAGTGAGTGAGTGTGAGTGAGTGTGAGTGAGAGTGAGTGATAGTGCGTGAGAGTGAGTGAGTGTGACTGAGAGTGAGTGAGAGTGAGTGAGAGTGAGTGAGAGTGCATGAGTGTGAGTGAGAGTGAGTGAGAGTGAGCGAGTGAGTGTGAGTGAGTGTGAGTGAGTGTGAGTGAGAGTGAGTGAGAGTGAGTGAGAGTGAGTGAGAGTGAGAGTGAGTGAGAGTGAGTGAGTGTGAATGTGAGTGAGTGTGAGTGAGATTGAGTGTGAGTGAGTGAGTGTGAGTGAGTGTGAGTGTGAGTGAGTGAGGGTGAGTGTGAGTGAGTGAGTGTGAGTGAGTGAGTGTGAGTGTGAGTGAGTGAGAGTGAGAGAGAGTGTGTGAGAGTGAGTGAGAGTGAGTGAGAGTGAGAGTGAGAGTGAGTGAGTATGTGAGTGAGAATGAGTGAGTGTGAGTGAGTGTCAGTGAGTGTGAGTGAGTGTGAGTGAGAGTTAGTGAGAGTGAGTCAGTGAGAGTGAGTGAGGGTGAGTGTAAATCAGATTGAGTGAGAGTGAGTGAGATTGAGTGTGAGTGAGTGTGAGTGAGTGTGCGTGAGAGTGAGTGAGAGTGATTGTGAGTGAGAGTGAGTGTGAGCGTGAGTGAGTGTGAGTGTGAGTGAGTGAGAGTGAGAGTGAGTGAGTCTGAGTGTGAGTGAGTGTGAGTGAGTGTGAGTGTGAGTGAGTGTGAGTGAGTGTCAGTGAGTGTGAGTGAGAGTGAGTGAGATTGACTGAGAGTGAGTGAATGTGAATGAGTGTGAGTGTTGGGTAAGGGTCAGAGTGAGTGAGAGTGAGTGAGTGAGAGTGAGTGTGAGTGAGTGTGAGTGTGAGTGAGTGTGAGTGAGTGTGAGTGTGTGTGAGTGAGAGTGAGTGAGAGTGAATGAGTGTGAGTGTGAGTGAGAGTGAGTGAGAGTGTGTGAGAGTGAGTTGAGTGTGAGTGAGTGTGAGTGAGTGTGAGTGAGAGTGAGTGTGAGTGAGTGAGTGTGAGTGAGAGTGAGTCAGTGAGAGTGAGTGAGAGTGAGCGGATGTGAGTGAGAGGGAGTGAGAGTGAGAGTGAGAGTGAGAGTGAGTGAGTGAGGCTGAGTGATTGAGAATGAGTGTGAGTGCGTGTGAGTGAGAGTGAGAGTGAGTGAGAGTGAGTGCGAGTGAGTGAGAGTGAGAGTGAGTGAGAGTGAGTGAGTGTGAGTGAGTGTGAGTGAGAGTGAGTGATAGTGCGTGAGAGTGAGTGAGTGTGACTGAGAGTGAGTGAGAGTGAGTGAGAGTGAGTGAGAGTGCATGAGTGTGAGTGAGAGTGAGTGAGAGTGAGTGAGTGAGCGTGAGTGAGAGCGAGTGAGTGTGAGTGAGTGTGAGTGAGTGTGAGTGAGAGTGAGTGAGAGTGAGTGAGAGTGAGTGAGAGTGAGTGAGAGTGAGAGTGAGTGAGAGTGAGTGAATGTGAGTGAGTGAGATTGAGTGTGAGTGAGTGAGTGTGAGTGAGTGTGAGTGAGTGTGAGTGTGAGTGAGTGAGGGTGAGTGTGAGTGAGTGTGAGTGAGAGTGAGTGAATGTGAGTGAGTGTGAGTGAGAGTGAGTGAGAGTGAGTGAGAGTGCATGAGTGTTTGTGAATGTGAGTGAGAGTGAGTGAGAGTGAGTGAGAGTGAGTGAGAGTGAGAGTGAGTGTGAGTGAGAGTGAGTGAGAGTGAGTGAGAGTTAGTGAGAGTGAGTGAATGTGAATGAGTGTGAGTGTTGGGTGATGGTCAGAGTGAGTGAGAGTGAGTGAGAGTGAGTGAGTGTGAGTGAGTGTGAGCGAGAGTGAGTGAGAGCGAGTGAGTGTGAGTGAATGTGAGTGAGTGTGAGTGAGAGTGAGTGTGAATGAGAGTTAGTGAGTGCGTGAGTGTGAGTGAGTGCGAGTGAGAGTGAGTGAGTGTGAGTGAGTGTGAGTGAGAGTGAGTGTGAGTTAGAGTGAGTGAGTGTGAGCGAGTGTGAGTGTGAGAGTGAGTGAGAGTGAGTGAGAATGAGTGTGAGTGAGATTGAGTGAGTGTGAGTGAGAATGAGTGAGTGTGAGTGTGACTGAGAGTGAGTGAGAGTGAGTGAGTGTGAGTGAGAATGAGTGAGAGTCAGTGAGAATGAGTGAGAGTGAGTGTGAGTGAGAGTAAGTAAGTGTGAGTGAGTGTGAGTGTGAGAGTGAGTGAGAGTGAGTGAGAGTGATTGTGAGTGAGATTGAGTGAGTGTGAGTGAGAATGAGTGAGTGTGAGTGTGACTGAGAGTGAGTGAGAGTGAGTGAGTGTGAGTGAGAATGAGTGAGAGTCAGTGAGAATGAGTGAGAGTGAGTGTGAGTGAGAGTAAGTAAGTGTGAGTGAGAATGAGTGAGTGTGAGAGTGAGTCAGAGTGAGTGAGAGTGAGCAAGTGAATGATTGTGAGTGTTCGGTGAGGGTCAGAGTGAGTGAGAGTGAGTGAAAGTGAGTGAGTATGAATGAGTGTGAGTGAGAGTGAGTGAGAGTGAGTGAGAGTAAGTGAGTGTGAGTGAGTGTGAGTGAGTGTGAGTGAGAGTGAGTGAGAGTCTGTGAGAGTGAGAGTGAGTGTGAGTGAGAGTGAGTGAGTGTGAGCGAGTGTGATTGTGAGAGTGAGTGAGAGTGAGTGAGAATGAGTGTGTGTGAGATTGAGTGAGTGTGTGAGAATGAGTGAGTGTGAGTGTGAGTGAGAGTGAGTGAGAGTGAATGAGAGTGAGTGAGAGTGAGCGGATGTGAGTGAGAGGGAGTGAGAGTGAGAGTGAGAGTGAGAGTGAGTGAGTGAGGCTGAGTGATTGAGAATGAGTGTGAGTGTGTGTGAGTGTGAGTGAGTGAGAGCGAGTGTGAGTGCGTGTGAGTGAGAGTGAGAGTGAGTGAGAGTGAGTGCGAGTGAGTGAGAGTGAGAGTGAGTGAGAGTGAATGAGAGTGAGTGAGAGTGAGATTGAGAGTGAGAGTGAGTGAGTTTGAGTGAGTGTGAGTGTGACTGAGAGTGAGTGACAGTGAGTGAGAGTGAGTGAGAGTGAGTGAGTGAGTGTGAGTGAGAGTGAGTGAGAGTGAGTGAGTGTGAGTGAGTGTGAGTGTGAGAGTGAGTGAGAGTGAGTGAGAGTGAGTGAGAGTGAGTGTGAGTGAGATTGAGTGAGTGTGAGTGAGAATGAGTGAGTGTGAGAGTGAGTGAGAGTGAGTGGGTGAATGAGTGTGAGTGTTCGATGAGGATCAGAGTGAGTGAGAGTGAGTGAGAGTGAGTGAGTGTGAGTGAGTGTGAGTGAGTGTGAGTGAGAGTGAGTGAGAGTAAGTGAGTGTGAGTGAGTGTGAGTGAATGTGAGTGAAAGTGAGTGAGAGTCTGTGAGTGTGAGTGAGTGTGAGTGTGAATGAGAGTGAGTGACTGCGTGAGTGTGAGTGAGAGTGAGTGAGAGTGAGTGAGAACGAGTGTGTGTGAGTGAGTGTGAGTGAGTGTGAGTGAGTGTGAGTGAGAATGAGTGAGAGTGAGTGTGAGTGAGTATGATTGAGAGTGAGAGTGAGTGAGATTGAGTGAGTGTGAGTGTGAGTGAGTGTGAGTGTGAGTGAGTGTGAGTGAGAGTGAGTGTGTGTGAGAGTGAGAGTGAGAGTGAGTGAGTATGTGAGTGAGAATGAGTGTGTGTGAGTGAGTGTGAGTGAGCGTGAGTGAGTGTGAGTGAGAGTTAGTGAGAATGAGTGAGAGTGAGGGTGAGAGTGAGTGAGGGTGAGTGAGAATGAGTGTGAGTGAGATTGAGTGAGTGTGAGTGAGAATGAGTGAGTGTGAGTGTGACTGAGAGTGAGTGAGAGTGAGTGAGTGTGAGTGAGAATGAGTGAGAGTCAGTGAGAATGAGTGAGAGTGAGTGTGAGTGAGAGTAAGTAAGTGTGAGTGAGTGTGAGTGTGAGAGTGAGTGAGAGTGAGTGAGAG
Source organism: Pristiophorus japonicus (assembly GCF_044704955.1). Classification (NCBI taxonomy): domain Eukaryota; kingdom Metazoa; phylum Chordata; class Chondrichthyes; family Pristiophoridae; genus Pristiophorus; species Pristiophorus japonicus. The sequence continues at coordinate 23,112,577 of NC_092003.1, forward strand.
TGATTGTGAGTGAGATTGAGTGAGTGTGAGTGAGAATGAGTGAGTGTGAGAGTGAGTGAGAGTGAGTGAGAGTGAGCAAGTGAATGATTGTGAGTGTTCGGTGAGGGTCAGAGTGAGTGAGAGTGAGTGAGTGTGAGTGAGTGTGAGTGAGTGTGAGTGAGAGTTAGTGAGAGTGAGTCAGTGAGAGTGAGTGAGGGTGAGTGTAAATCAGATTGAGTGAGAGTGAGTGAAATTGAGTGTGAGTGAGTGTGAGTGAGTGTGCGTGAGAGTGAGTGAGAGTGATAGTGAGTGAGAGTGAGTGTGAGCGTGAGTGAGTGTGAGTGTGAGTGAGTGAGAGTGAGAGTGAGGGAGTCTGAGTGTGAGTGAGTGTGAGTGAGTGTGAGTGTGAGTGAGTGTGAGTGAGTGTGAGTGAGAGTGAGTGAGATTGACTGAGAGTGAGTGAATGTGAATGAGTGTGAGTGTTGGGTAAGGGTCAGAGTGAGTGAGAGTGAGTGAGTGTGAGTGAGTGTGAGTGAGTGTGAGTGTGAGTGAGTGTGAGTGTGTGTGAGTGAGAGTGAGTGAGAGTGAGTGAGAGTGAATGAGTGTGAGTGTGAGTGAGAGTGAGTGAGAGTGTGTGAGAGTGAGTTGAGTGTGAGTGAGTGTGAGTGAGTGTGAGTGAGAGTGAGTCAGTGAGAGTGAGTGAGAGTGAGTGGATGTGAGTGAGAGGGAGTGAGAGTGAGAGTGAGTGAGTGAGGCTGAGTGATTGAGAATGAGTGTGAGTGTGTGTGAGTGTGAGTGAGTGAGAGCGAGTGTGAGTGCGTGTGAGTGAGACTGAGTGAGAGTGAGTGCGAGTGAGTGAGAGTGAGAGTGAGTGAGAGTGAGTGAGTGTGAGTGAGTGTGAGTGAGAGTGAGTGATAGTGCGTGAGAGTGAGTGAGTGTGACTGAGAGTGAGTGAGAGTGAGTGAGAGTGAGTGAGAGTGCATGAGTGTGAGTGAGAGTGAGTGAGAGTGAGCGAGTGAGTGTGAGTGAGTGTGAGTGAGTGTGAGTGAGAGTGAGTGAGAGTGAGTGAGAGTGAGTGAGAGTGAGTGAGAGTGAGAGTGAGTGAGAGTGATTGAGTGTGAATGTGAGTGAGTGTGAGTGAGATTGAGTGTGAGTGAGTGAGTGTGAGTGAGTGTGAGTGTGAGTGAGTGAGGGTGAGTGTGAGTGAGTGAGTGTGAGTGAGTGAGTGTGAGTGTGAGTGAGTGAGAGTGAGAGAGAGTGTGTGAGATGAGTGAGAGTGAGTGAGAGTGAGAGTGAGAGTGAGTGAGTATGTGAGTGAGAATGAGTGAGTGTGAGTGAGTGTCAGTGAGTGTGAGTGAGTGTGAGTGAGAGTTAGTGAGAGTGAGTCAGTGAGAGTGAGTGAGGGTGAGTGTAAATCAGATTGAGTGAGAGTGAGTGAGATTGAGTGTGAGTGAGTGTGAGTGAGTGTGCGTGAGAGTGAGTGAGAGTGATAGTGAGTGAGAGTGAGTGTGAGCGTGAGTGAGTGTGAGTGTGTGTGAGTGAGAGTGAGAGTGAGTGAGTCTGAGTGTGAGTGATGTGAGTGAGTGTGTGTGTGAGTTGTGAGTGTGAGTGTCAGTGAGTGTGAGTGAGAGTGAGTGAGATTGACTGAGAGTGAGTGAATGTGAATGAGTGTGATGGGTGTGGGTAAGGGTCAGAGTGAGTGAGAGTGAGTGAGTGAGTGAGTGTGAGTGAGTGTGAGTGAGTGTGAGTGAGTGAGTGGATGTGAGTGAGAGGGAGTGTGAGTGAGAGTGAGTGAGTGAGGCTGAGTGATTGAGAATGAGTGTGAGTGTGTGTGAGTGTGAGTGAGTGAGAGCGAGTGTGAGTGCGTGTGAGTGAGAGTGAGTGAGAGTGAGTGAGAGTGAGTGAGAGTGAGTGTGAGTGAGTGTGAGTGAGAGTGAGTGAGTGAGTGAGTGTGAGTGAGTGTGAGTGAGAGTGGTGAGTGAGTGAGTGTGACTGAGAGTGAGTGAGAGTGAGTGAGAGTGAGTGAGAGTGCATGAGTGTGAGTGAGAGTGAGTGAGAGTGAGCGAGTGAGTGTGAGTGAGTGTGAGTGAGTGTGAGTGAGAGTGAGTGAGAGTGAGTGAGAGTGAGTGAGAGTGAGAGTGAGTGAGAGTGAGTGAGTGTGAATGTGAGTGAGTGTGAGTGAGATTGATGTGAGTGAGTGAGTGTGAGTGAGTGTGAGTGTGAGTGAGTGAGGGTGAGTGTGAGTGAGTGAGTGTGAGTGAGTGAGTGTGAGTGTGAGTGAGTGAGAGTAGAGAGAGTGTGTGAGAGTGAGTGAGAGTGAGTGAGAGTGAGAGTGAGAGTGAGTGAGTATGTGAGTGAGAATGAGTGAGTGTGAGTGAGTGTCAGTGAGTGTGAGTGAGTGTGAGTGAGAGTTAGTGAGAGTGAGTCAGTGAGAGTGAGTGAGGGTGAGTGTAAATCAGATTGAGTGAGGTGAGTGAGATTGAGTGTGAGTGAGTGTGAGTGAAGTGTGCGTGAGAGTGAGTGAGAGTGAGTGTGAGTGAGAGTGAGTGTGAGCGTGAGTGAGTGTGAGTGTGAGTGAG